>NC_091348.1:24551803-24601803 GCF_038502225.1 Cherax quadricarinatus
ACACACACACACACACACACACACACACACACACACACACACACACACACACACACACACACACACACATGACAGCTGCAAGCTTCACACACATTGCCTAGTGTAACGCCAGAGGCTCTCATCAACAGAATAACCACCGGACCCAATGCTCGTCTAGCATACCTAAGAGTAGCCTTCAGGAATCCCAAAGAAGAGTTATTTCGGGTCCTTTATACAACGTACGTTAGGTCGATCTTGGAGTAAACAGCACCAGTACAGAACCCGCACCTGAGCTAAGGGTCATGAACTATGAAGAGAGGCTAGTGATGCTGGACCTAACCATATTGCAGGACAGAAGACCCAGGGAGGACTTGATAACAACATGCAGAATATTCAGGGAATTGATAAGGTAGATAGGGACTGGATGTTCGAGAGGGGAGAGACTGGAACTCGTGGACACCGTTGGAAGTTATGGTCACAAATGAACTTCAGGGAATCATTTATGACTGTTAGGAAATATTTTTTCAGATGAATCACAGGGATCACATGAATCACTTCGATGAGTCACAGGGATGTTAGGAGGTATTTCTTCAGTCACAGAGTAGTCATAAAGTGGAATAGTTTGGGAAGCGATGTAGAGGAGCCAGGATCCATTCATAGCTTTAAGCAGAGGTATGATAAAGCTCATAGTGCGGGGAGAATAACCCAGTAGCGGCCAGTGAAGAGGCGGGGCCAGGAGCTGTGATTCGACCCCTGCAACGACAACTAGATGAGTACAACTAGATGAGTGCACACACACACACACACACACATACACACACACACACACACACACACACACACACACACGCACACACACACACACACACACACACACACACACACACTCACACAGACACACACACACACACATGCTGTGTGTGACACCAAAATCTTCAACACATCCCCGGAAACTGGGCAACTACCTGAGGTATGGAAGATGGCAAATGTAGTTCCCATTTTTAAAAAAGGAGACAGAAAAGAGGCACTAAACTATAGACCAGTGTCACTGACGTGTATAGTATGCAAAGTTATGGAGAAGATTATCAGGAGGAGAGTGGTGGAGCACCTGGAACGGACCAAGATTATAAACGCCAACCAACACGGATTCATGGAAGGCAAATCCTATGTCACAAACCTCCTGGAGTTTTATGATAAAGTAACAGAAGTAAAACACGAGAGAGAGTGGTGGGTTGATTGCATCTTCTTCGACTGCAGGAAGGCCTTTGACAGTTCCTCACAAGAGATTAGTGCAGAAGCTAGAGGATCAGGCGCATATAACACGAAGGGCACTGCAATGGATCAGCAAATACCTGACAGGGAGGCAACAACTAATCATGGTACGTGATGAGGTATCAGAGTGGGCACCTGTGACGAGCGGGGTCCCACAGGGGTCAGTCCTAGGACCAGTGCTATTTTTGGTATATGTGAACGACATGACGGAAGGGTTAGACTCAGAAATGTCCCTGTTCGCAGATGATGTGAAGTTAATGAGGAGAATTAAATCAGATGAGGATCAGGCAGGACTTCAAAGAGACTTGGACAGACTGAACACCTGGTCCAGCAACTGGCTTCTCGAATTTAACCCCGCCAAATGCAAAGTTATAAAGATAGGGAAAGGACACAGAAGACTGCAGATGGAGTATAGGCTAGGTGGCCAAAGACTGCAAACCTCGCTCATGGAGAAAGATCTTGGGGTGAGTGTAACACCGAGCATGTCTCCGGAAGCACACATCAGCCAGATAACTGCTGCAGCATATGGGCGCCTGGCAAATCTGAGAACAGCGTTCCGATACCTTAGCAAGGAATCGTTCAAGACACTGTACACCGTGTACGTCAGGCACATACTGGAATATGCAGCACCTGTTTGGAACCCGTAGTTGATCAAGCACGTCAAGAAATTAGAGAAAGTGCAAAGGTTTGTCACAAGGTTAGTTCCAGAGCTAAGGGGAATGTCCTATGAAGAAAGGTTAAGGGAAATCGGCCTGACGACACTGGAGGACAGGAGGGTCAAGGGAGACATGATAACGACTATTACAACCCAGGATTTCAAATGGCCTGTTATCCTGGGTGTAAAGGGAGCAAAATAAACACAGCAGAAAACTTTTGACTTATATTATCCTTCACCAATTTAGAACAGAAGTATGTACACTATATACACTATGTACAGCGATAGGTATTAGTGCACTCTACGGTAAGCAAGGCAGAATAGAAGCCACTAAAGAGCAGACCATGCTTCAACCAGCTCTAGAATGGGAATGACAAGGGCAGACAGGAGAGTGGTATCCACATAACCTCTGCGATTGCCAAAACCATTTTATTGGCTGGAACCTGGGTACTGGTTGAACGACGGGGCCCCATCGTCAACCCTCAGTCACCTGGTTCGCTGGTTGGGGGAGATAGCCTGTAAATGAGGGTGTGTAAATGCGCCGAATAAAGATTACATACTCTTTGCATGCCACACCCCCACCCCGAGAAGGCTCAGGATTAGGCTGCCACCTCCCAGTGGTAACCGTGCTGCCATGGCACAAAATAATGGGACCGCCTTTCCTCTCAACCATCCATCTCTTAAATAGAGCTCAGCTTTTCTCGTGACAAAAAGCCAAACCCTAAACTCAGAGCGAGACAGCAGACAGTCGGGCTAGCTTAGGTCCAAGACACAGGCAGACGGTAGCCCACATCCCATCACTAAAAAAAAAAAAAAAACACACCAGGGGATTAAAAAAAAAAGAGCTTGAAAGGGGTTACCACAAGTAACCTAACACATCCTAACCTAATATATAATTATTATAAATAATATTGTTAGACTCTTGATAAAGAGTCTGCCAACATATTTTCTTTGCCGGCAATATGTACAATTTTCAAAAAATAGGGTTGCAGTCCATCTCATGAGCCTTGTGTTGTGGTTCTTCATGGTTTGGAGATATACTAGAGGATTGTGGTCACTGTAGACAGTGACCACCTGTGAAGTTTGTCCCACGTATACACCAAAGTGCTCCAAAGCCAGTACCAGCACGAGGGCTTCTTTTTCAATGGTAGAGTAAGCCCTCTGATGTGGCTGGAACTTGGCTGAGGAGTAGGCTAAAGGCTGCAACTCCTCGTCCCCGTTTTGCAATAGTACTGCCCCAACCCCAGACTCACAAGCATCAACCTGTACTGAAAAAGGTTTGGAGAAATCTGGAGACAAAAGAATGGGTGCAGTACACAATAATCTTTTTGCTTTATCAAAAGCACTTTGACATTCTGGGGTCCAATTAAAGGAAACTTTGTGACTGGTAAGAGGTAAGTGGGGCTACAATGTATGAGAAATTCTTACAGAATCTTCTGTAAAATCCTATCATGCCTAGGAAACGTTGAAGAGATTTCCTGTCATGTGGAACTGGGTAATCTTTAATGGCAAGAACTTTAGCAAGTTTAGGAGCAACTTTACCACTACCTACTTCATGGCCTAGAAAAGTAACAGTGGCCTGGCCAAAGGAAGACTTAGATAAATTAACAGTTAAATGGGAACTCTGAAAGGTCTCAAAAAGAGCCTTAAGCCTAAATAGGTGTTGATCCCAAGTATCAGACACCACAACAATATCATCCAGGTACGCTGCCATGCCTTCAAGTCCTTTAATAGCCTGATGGACAAGTTTCTGGAATGAAGAGGGGAGTTTTTCATTCCGAAGGGGGTAACTGTATATTGATAATGACCTCCTGGAATTACGAAGGCAGAGATTTCCTTCGCCTTATCCGTCAAAGGTACCTGATAGTAGCCTTTAAGGAGATCTAACTTGGACACAAAAGTAGCCTTACCCACAAAGTCGATTACGTCATCCAGACAAGGAAGAGGGTAAGCATCTGTGATTGTGACCTCATTCACCTTACGGTAGTCTGTACACATACGAAACCCTCCATCAGCTTTTTTAACAAGGATGCACGGTGAAGCCCATGGACTAGACGATTCCTCCACTAACCCATGCTCTAACAGAAATTCTACTTCCTGCTGAAGTAGCCTCTGCTTTTCAGGATTAGCTCTGTAGGGGGAGAGTATAATAGGTTTAGAGTTTCCCACATCTACATCATGATTACCTAACGTACATTTTTTCGGCACATCCGAAAAAATATTAGGGTATGCCTGTAGAAGCGCAGTTAAACTTGTTGCTTGAGTTTCAGAAAACCCCACCATTAAAGGGCTAGGGTCCTTGAGGAGGACAGAGTTTGTAATTTTAACATTAATTTCAGAAATAGAGTGCAAAGAGTCAGAGTCTTCCTTAGAGGAAGAGGACAGAGTCATTACTGGGACTTTATCTGGTGTATGAAAAGATTTTAATTGATTAATGTGGTAAGTTTTAGTTTTTGAGGTCTTATCAGTGGGAGCTTCCACATAATTTACATCAGATAATTTACTTACAATTTCCATAGGTCCCGTAAATCTAGCTCTCAAGGTGTGGCCAGGTATAGGTTCCTGCACCAACAGCTTGTCTCCTGGATGGAAGGAGCGGAATTGTGTATTTCTGTCATACCTCTGTTTCATCTTACTTTGAGCTGTCTTTAGGTTAGCCTTGGCTAACTGACGTGCCACCTGCAACCTTGAAGAAGGGTTGTAGAGTGTTGAACTAACGTCTTCTACCATCCATCCTTCTTTGAGCACCCGAAGAGGACCTCGTACATTGTGCCCAAAGATCAGCTCAAACAGACTATACCCGGCAGACTCTTGCACCGTTTCTCGTACTGAGAACAGCAACAAAGGTAATGATTCATCCCAGTCTATAGGAAAGTGCATGGAAAAAGTTCTCATCATGGTTTTTAACGTCTGATGGAATCTTTCCAAGGCGCCTTGGGACTGAGGATGATAGGCAGTGGATAAGTTGTAAAAAGTTGGTAGAATTACCGACAATATGTAAAGTAAAAGGACACAAGTGCAACTAATGTGACATTTATTGTGGCAACGTTTCGCTCTCCAGGAGCTTTATCAAGCCATTACAAACAATACATGGACACAGAGGGTATATAAAGGCTCAGAGTGAGGTGAATACCTCACTAGTATTCACCTCACTCTGAGCCTTTATATACCCTCTGTGTCCATGTATTGTTTGTAATGGCTTGATAAAGCTCCTGGAGAGCGAAACGTTGCTACAATAAATGTCACATTAGTTGCACTTGTGTCCTTTTACTTTACATAGTGGATAAGTTGTGGATTATCCCTTACCTAGTTAATGCTTCCCTAAATGCTTTGGCAGTGAAGTTAGTACCCTGATCACTTTGAATAGTTTTAGGAATGCCAAAACAAGAAATAAATCTTGTTAAAGCTTTGAGAATAGCTTTAGCATTAATACTGCGCATGGGAATTACTTCAGGATATCTAGTTACTCTATCCATAATGGTAAATAAATACTGATTTCCCGACTTTGACCTAGGTAGTGGACCTACACAATCTATAATTAAATCTGCAAAAGGTTCTCCATCAGCAGGTATAGGTTGGAGAGGTGCAGATCAAATAGTCATTTTTAAGTTCATACTTGACCGGATGATCCAAAGAGGATTTATCCATAGCTGCCTGAAAAGCGAAATTTAAAGAATGGTCCTTTCGTTGTTTCTCCCGGAAGGACAGTCCCTCGGGCATGGAAACAGATATCTGGCAATCCTGCAACCTTGGAATAGGAAGGCTTGATCGGGGTTTGTTCACTTGATCTACGAGGCCCCGGCCGGTTTTCCTCGTAAAACAACGTGGCTATTCAGAGATCGGAGTCGTCCAAGGATAGGTCAACATTCTCGCCAGACAACCCTTGGGATGTTGCCCGAGTTATGGCCACCACCGGAAAAGAATTAATCATTATGGGTTCAGGACACACTAGCAGTGGTAATGTTATTATCCAGTAATAACATGGCATCTTTCATGGGAATCCTTCGGATACACCCACAGTCAAGTACCCAGTGTAATATTTGCACTGTACATAAATTTTATGCAAAGGGACAGAATATATAGCTCCTCCAAATGCTTCCAATAAAACAGAGGAGTTCAAGGAAGTGTTCTTTGAAAGGGGTAATATTCCCTCTCTTATAAGTGAGCAATATGCTCCAGTATCTCTAAAGGTTTTGACTTCAGTTGTGTCGGAGTTTTCCTGAAGGGAAATAAGACTCTTACAATAATAAGAGCCATACCTTTTTCTACTTCTCTCGGGGACATGTTACTAGGGATATTAGAGATTTTCCCAATGGGTTGGGGTTTGTGGGGACAGATGGGACGGATGTAAGTTACTTGGTTGCAGAGGAAGCAGACGACAGGCTTGCCCTTTACTCCCTGCTGACGTTGCAACTGGTGTCGCTCTGGCTGGTGTCTCTCTGGATACTGTTGTCGAGATGCACCATGTTGAGTAGTTTGTCTCTCACCAGGTGGACCATAAGTTGAGAAGCGTGGCTCACCAGGTGACTTAGTTGGCTGACGTAGACGTTCTCCCTCCGGCTGGCACTTCATTCTCCAAGGTTGACGATCTCTGCTCATGCCAGGCTGTTGAAAAGAGAGACGGGACCGCTCTGAAAAGGAGCGGTTAGTTTCAAAGGTATCAGCCAACCTGGCTGCCTCCAATGCAGTGGTTAAGTCACGATCCTGCAGAAAGACTCTAACCTCTGGTCCCACAGACTCCAGCAGAATAAGCTGCACTAGATCATCGAAGGTAGCAACATCATTTGCTTTATACCAGCTGGTAAAAGCTTTGGTCTGCTGTCGCACAAAATCAACCAGGGATTGACCAAGCTGTCGCCTGCTTAATTTAAAAAACTTCCGATACTTAGCTGGGATACAATTATATGCTCCCAACACTGTGGTCTTCATTACTTTATAATCGGAAAAATCAGTGTCATTTAACACTGATGTAAATTCCTGTGCCTTACCAAACAATGCTGTGTGAACCAACGATGCCCAATGCTGTTCCGGCCACCTCAAGGCTCGAGCCTGATTTTCGAAAGCTTCGAAAAATTGTTCTGATTCGGCCTCATTGAAGCGGGGAACAAGCTGTACTGCTTTCTGTAAACTAAAGCCATTTACAGAATGCGAAAACTGCCTTTCTTTTTCCCTATCAAATTCTTCTTTTGCAAATGCTCTCTGTTCCCTAGTCTGCTCAAGATTGATTTTTGCCAGCTCAAGTGCCAACGCCGCTGATTCACCTTGAGACAACCCTCCTGCACTATACTGACTATTTTGCTCCATTGATATATCTTCTTCCTCCTGCGAGAACATAGGAGTTTTTTTCCCTAGCTCCCGTAGAGGGAGGAATCTGATGTGCCATCACTTCTTCTCAAAGTTTGTCGGTGATCAGTGAACGCAGTTGCGCAGCTGTGAGAGTGCATTTGTAATCAATGCCAATGGAACAAGCAATTTGCCAACAACGCTGTAGGGACAATTTAGGTAGGTTAAACAAGGTATATGCCGACACCAGACGTCTGACTCGTCTATGTGGCGAACCACAATGTGTAAGTTATTTGCAATGCACAGTACGATTGCAGAATACGCATACAAGGTGGATACGCAATAGCAAAGCTGACTGCAAAATCTTCACACCGAACAGGCTAGTAGCGAGCTGTTAAACGATCACACAATAGCAAGGCTGACCATAACAAAGCAACTGACACGCAAAGTTTGTAAAGGGTTGGCAAAGCTAATGCAATGCCAGACAGCAAGCTACACAATGTTCCTGCTACCTGCTTCACCCTAGGCTCAACCCTTTCTCTAAGTCCAGCTCCAGCTCTCGGACAGGCTACCCATATTACAACCGAGGATTTCAAATGGCCTGTTATCCTGGGTGTAAAGGGAGCAAAATAAACACAGCAGAAAACTTTTGACTTATATTATCCTTCACCAATTTAGAACAGAAGTATGTATACTATATACACTATGTACAGCGATAGGTATTAGTGCACTCCACGGTAAGCAAGGCAGAATAGAAGCCACTAGAGAGCAGGCCGTGTTTCAACCGGCTCTAGAATGGGAATGACAAGGGCAGACAGGAGAGTGGTACCCACATAACCTCTGCGATTGCCAAAACCATCTTCTTATTGGCTGGAACCTGGGTACTGGTTGAACGACGGGGCCCCATCGTCAACCCTCAGTCACCTGGTTCGCTGGTTGGGGTGTGTACATGCGCCGAATAAAGGTTACGTACTCTTTGCCACAACGACATACAAAATACTGCGCGGAATAGACAAGGTGGACAAAGGCAGGATGTTCCAGGAAAGGGACACAGAAACAAGAGGTCACAATTGGAAGTTGAAGACTCAGATGAGTCAAAGGGATGTTAGGAAGTATTTCTTCAGTCATAAAGTTGTCAGGCAGTTTAATAGCCTAAAAAGTGACGTAGTGGAGGCAGGAACCATACATAGTTTTAAGACGAGGTTTGATAAAGCTCATGGAGCAGGAAGAGAGAGGACCCAGTAGCAACCAGTGAAGAGGCGGGGCCAGGAGCTAAGACTCGACCCCTGCAACCACAAATAGGTGAGTACACACACACACACACACACACACACACACACACACACACACACACACACACATACACACACTCGCACACACACATGTTCCTGGATTGTTAAAAGGCTTTTAATACAGAATCACACAAGAGACTGGTTTAAAAGCTTGAGAAACAGGCAAGAATAGAAGGGAAAACAATGAAATGGATCAGGGAATACGTGACAGGAAGGAAACAACGTGTGTTGGTACGTGTTAGAGTAATCGAATGTGTTGAGTGAAATTCCAGAAGGGTCAGCCCTAGGCCCGGTGCTGTTTATTATATATGTGAATGTCATGACATGAGGAAAAGATTGAGAGCTGTCCTTGTTCGCAAAAATTGTGAAAATAATGAGAATACCTGCGGACGAGAATAAGGAAAGATTACAAGGGAATCAGGAAAGCCTGCAAGCTTGGTCCGACAAATGGCTTGGGGAAGGACAAAGATGACCACAGACGGAGTATGGTCTTTGGAGTCAAAGGCTGCAAAAATCACATAGGAAAAAGGATCTTGGGGTGAGTATATTATTGAGCACGTCTTCTGAATCGCACATCAACCAAATAACCGCTACAACATGTGGGCGCCTGGCAAACCTCAGGATAGCATTTAGACATCTAAGTAAAGAATAATTCACGACAGTCCCATATTAGAGTATAGAGCACTAGTATGGAACCCATATCTGGTCAAACATGTCAAGAAATTTAAGTGCAAAAGTTTGCAACAAGACTAGTCCAGGAGCTAAGGGGTATGTTCTACGAGGAAAGGGAGGGATAGGGAGGACATGATAACGACTTATGAAATACTGAGAGGAATTGACAAGGTTGATAGGGCTAAACTGTTTCAGAGATGGAACACAGCAACAAGGGGTCACAAGTGAAAATTGAAAACTCAGATGAGTCATAGGGATGTTAGGAAGTATTTTTTCAGTCACAAAGTTGTCAGGAAGTGGAATAATCTGGAGAGCGAAGTAGTGGAGGCAGGATATATACAGAGCTTTAAGAACAGGTATGATAAGGCTCGTGGAGCAGGGAGAGAGTGGACCTAGTAGCGTCTAGTGAAGAGGTGGGGCCAGGAGCTCTGATGCAACCTCTGCAACCATATATACATAAGAAGAACATAAGAAGGAACACTGCAACAGGCCTACTGGCCCATGCGAGGCAGGTCCAATTCACTCACCATCTTAAGCCAATGCCTTGAGGTAGTCAGGTCAGGTCCCATTCACTAAGGAAGGAGCACGGCAACTGACCTAATAGCACAAGCTGGTCAGGTTCAACTTACACCCACCCACACCCTCTCATGTATTTATCTAACCTAGTTTTGTAGATGAATGGTTCAGAGAACCGACACGTTGATAAATTAGACACATGTGCAACTCTTGGGTATCTTTATTGAGGAGGGAATAAAGATACCCAAGAGTTGCACATGTGTCTAATTTATTAACCTAGTTTTAATACTACACAACGTCTCAGCTTCTATGACGGTACTCGGGAGTTTGTTCCACTCATCCACAACTCTATTACCAAACCAGTGCTTTCCTATATCCTTCCTGAATCTGAATTTTTCCAACTTAAAACCATTGCTGCGAGTCTTGTCTAGGCTAGATATTTTTAGCACTCTGCTTACATCCCCTTTATTAATTCCTATTTTCTATTTACGTATACACCTCAATCATATCCCCTCTAATTCTATGCCTTTCAAGAGAGTGCAGATTCAGGGCCCTCAATCTATCCTCGCAGGGAAGATTTCTGATACATGAGATCAACTTTCAACCTCCTCTGTACGTTTCCCAGTGCATGTATATCCATTCCGTAATACGGGAACCAAAAGTGCACAGCATAATCTAAATGAGGCATAAGCAAGGATATATAGAGTTGAACAACCTGAGGACTTCTTGATATGAAGCCAAGGATTCTCTTAGCTTTATTGCGAACACTAATGCACTAATGTCCCAGTTATGAATGAATGGGATTGCAAGAGCCTTGCAGTACCTGTCAAGCCAGCAGTTTATACCAATTGCCCTAGAAAACCATTCATTGCCCACTCCCTTTCTAGGCAAAATGCTACATATGAACATGAGAACACACACACACACATACACACACACACACACACACACACACATACACATACACAGTGGAGTGGAGGAGTCACGCGCGTTTAGCTCGTGTATTGGCGGTAGTTTCTGACTGTAACATAGGGAATAGAGTGTGGGATATAGGCGTGTGCAAGCATAAGAGTCCATATAATCGCTTAAATCCCGCAAAAAGGAAATATAAGTGATCACAGAAGAGAAAACATAGATAATAATGCCAAGTGTTAAGTGCCGGCCTGGATCAAGGAAGGGGAATGATTGTGTACCAGGCCTAAATAGTGGTGCCACACATTACATAGTGGAGTTTTGAAGAATAAGTGCGACTCAAGACCAGGGAGATAAGAGACAAGTATAGATGTGTCAGTAAATACAGTGAGTGCAGTGAAAAAGTTAGTTGAGCTAGTGACTACAGTGCCTAAAGGAAGGTAGTAAAAAAAAAATCACCGAGAAGCATTAATTAAGCATCTTCAACTACGTGGGACCCAGGTACTGGACGGACCGGCAACGTGACCATTCCACTGCCAGCCACACATAATATTCACCTAGTTGAGTTGCATGGGGTCAATAGTACCAGTCTCTAGCTGGAAACTGGGGGTCACTCTCCTCGAGCTATCAGAATTAGAATAAGCAACATTTACTAGCATTTAATAGAATTTACTGAGGTGTAGGAAAGTAAAGCAGTTAATGAGAGATAGCTAGTGTGGACAAGCGGCTCCCCACACAGGCACACACACACATACACACACACATAGGCACACACACACATACACACACACATAGGCACACACACACACACACACACACACACAAACACAGGCACACACACACATACACACACACATATTGAAGGAACTAGGACATGTGCAAGGACCTTACCAGATACCTGTGGGGGCCAGGAGCAGGTGAGCAGGAAGGATAAACCAAGAAGCATAGGGGCAATAACTAGGGAAGGGACTGAAGGAACTAAAACACATCAGAGGATGCAATGGGAGTCACAGTGGGAGGTGGAAAGGGAAAGATCCGTGTTTGTCTATGGGCTAGACGAAGCTAAAGGGGAAACTTATGATGAAAGAAAGCAGGAGGAGAAAAAAGCGATTGAAGATATCATGAAGGTGATAGGTGAGGGGGACATGACCCAGGTGGCAAATTTTCGGAGAATTGGGTGGTTCACAAAGAAAAGGAATCGGCCTCTCAAAGTAATTTTCAAGGCAGAATCAACCCGAGCCATGATCCTGCAGGAGAAAGCACGGTTGAGAGGCAAGCAGGAGTTCCGGAGTGTGTACCTCGATCGAGACAGAACACAGGACGAAAGGAAGACAATGAAAGAGAGAGTTCAAAAACGAAAGGAGAAATGGGAGGAAATGAAAAAGGAGAGCAGAATAATCCAGGATCAAATGGAAGGTCAAGTGCACCCCCCAGAAACACCTGCAGAAGGACTCCAGCCACGACACCCCCAAGGCAACTGAACAATCCAAACCAACCATCACACACCGATCCCTCTGTTTCCACCCCCCGCACCACAGTTACAGTATTAGAACAGAAGTTGAAGGTTTGGTACACAAATGCAGATGGATTAACGAATAAACATGAGGAATGGCAAGAAAGAATCAATGAGAAGTCCCCAGACATCATAGCAGTTACAGAAACAAAACTCATGGAGACAATAACAGATGCAATCTTCCCACCAGGATACCAGATCATGAGGAAAGATAGAAGGGGCAGGGGGGGAGGTGGGGTTGCTCTGCTCGTAAAAAAACAGATGGAAATTCGAGAAAATGGAAGGAATAGATGAGATGGGAGAAAGAGACTACATAGCAGGTACACTTCAGTCTGGGGAACACAAAGTGGTCATTGCAGTGATGTATAATCCACCACAGAACTGCAGGAGGCCAAGAGAGGAATATGAAGAGAGCAACAGAGCAATGGTGGACACACTTGCTGAGGTGGCAAGAAGAGCTCACTCCAGCAGAGCAAAGTTGCTGGTTATGGGGGATTTCAACCACAGGGAGATTGACTGGGAAAACCTGGAGCCACATGGGGGTCCCGAAACATGGAGAGCCAGGATGTTGGACGTGGTGCTGGAAAACCTCATGCACCAACATGTTAAGGACACTACCAGAGTGAGAGGGGAGGATGAACCAGCAAGATTGGACCTTGTGTTCACCCTGGGCAGCTCAGATATTGAGGACATCAAGTATGAGAGTCCCCTAGGAGCTAGCAACCACGTGGTTCTGTGCTTTGAATACATAGTAGAGCTGCAAGTGGAGAGAAAAACAGGAGTTGAATGGGAAAAGCCTGACTATAAAAGAGGGGACTACATAGGGTTGAAGAACTTCCTGCGGGAGGTCCAGTGGGACAGAGAACTGGCAGAAAAGCCAGTAAATGAAATGATGGAATATGTAACAACAAAATGCAAGGAGGCAGTGGAAAGGTTTATTCCCAAGGGCAACAGTAACAACGGGAAGACCAGAACGAGCCCCTGGTTTACCCGACGTTGTAAGGAGGCAAAAACAAAATGCAGTAGAGAATGGAAAAAGTACAGAAGGCAGAGAACACACGAAAATAGGGAGATCAGTCGCAGAGCCAGGAATGAGTACGCACAGGTAAGGAGGGAGGCCCAGCGACAGTATGAAAATGACATAGCATCGAGAATCAAGACTGACCCGAAACTGTTGTATAGCCACATCAGGAGGAAGACAACAGTCAAAGACCAGGTGATCAGATTAAGGACAGAAGGTGGAGAACTCACAAGAAATGATCAGGAGGTATGTGAGGAGCTGAAAAGGAGATTTAAGGAAGTTTTTGCAGTAGAGACAGGAAGGGCTGTGGGAAGACAGCACAGAAGGGAACATCAAGAGGGAATATACCAACAAGTGTTGGATGACATACGAACAACTGAGGAGGAGGTGAAGAAGCTCTTAAGTGACCTTGACACCTCAAAGGCGATGGGACCGGACAACATCTCCCCATGGGTCCTTAGAGAAGGAGCAGAGATGCTGTGTGTGCCTCTAACCACAATCTTCAACACATCCCTTGAAACTGGGCAACTACCTGAGAAATGGAAGACGGCTAATGTAGTCCCCATATTAAAGAAAGGAAACAGAAACGAGGCACTAAACTACAGACCTGTGTCTCTGACATGTATCGTGTGCAAAGTCATGGAGAAGATTATCAGGAGGAGAGTGGTCGAACACCTGGAAAGGAACAAGATTATAAATGAAAACCAGCATGGGTTCATGGAAGGCAAATCTTGTATCACAAACCTCCTGGAGTTTTATGACAAGGTAACAGAAGTAAGACACGAGAGAGAGGGTTGGGTAGATTGCGTTTTCCTAGACTGCAGGAAGGCCTTTGACACAGTTCCCCACAAGAGATTAGTGCAGAAGCTGGAGGATCAGGCACACGTAAAAGGAAGGGCACTGCAATGGATAAGGGAATACCTGACAGGGAGGCAGCAACGAGTCATGGTACGTGAAGAGGTATCACAGTGGGCGCCTGTTACGAGCGGGGTCCCACAGGGGTCAGTTCTAGGACCAGTGCTATTTTTGATATATGTGAACGACATGATGGAAGGAATAGACTCTGAAGTGTCCCTGTTCGCAGATGACGTGAAGTTGATGAGAAGAATTAAATCGGACGAGGATGAGGCAGGACTGTAAAGAGACCTGGAGAGGCTGGACATGTGGTCCAGTAACTGGCTTCTCGAATTCAATCCAGCCAAATGCAAAGTCATGAAGATTGGGGAGGGGCAAAGAAGACCGCAGACAGAGTATAGGCTAGGTGGACAAAGACTACAGACCTCACTCAGGGAGAAAGACCTTGGGGTGACCATAACACCGAGCACATCACCGGAGGCACACATCAACCAAATAACCGCTGCAGCATACGGGCGCCTGGCAAACCTGAGAATAGCGTTCCGATACCTTAATAAGGAATCGTTCAAGACACTGTACACTGTGTATGTTAGGCCCATACTGGAGTATGCAGCACCAGTCTGGAACCCACACCTGGTCAAGCACGTCAAGAAGTTAGAGAAAGTACAAAGGTTTGCAACAAGGCTAGTCCCAGAGCTCAAGGGAATGTCGTACGAGGAAAGGTTAAGGGAAATCGGACTGACGACACTGGAGGACAGAAGGGTCAGGGGAGACATGATAACGACATACAAGATACTGCGGGGAATAGACAAGGTGGACAGAGATAGGATGTTCCAGAGAGGGGACACAGGGACAAGGGGTCACAACTGGAAGCTGAAGACTCAGACGAGTCACAGGGACGTTAGGAAGTATTTCTTCAGTCATAGAGTTGTCAGCAAGTGGAATAGCCTAGCAAGTGAAGTAGTGGAGGCAGGAACCATACATAGTTTGAAGAAGAGGTATGACAAAGCTCAGGAAGCAGAGAGAGAGAGGATCCAGTAGCGATCAGTGAAGAGGCGGGGCCAGGGCCACACACACACACACAAATACACACACACACACACACACACACACACACACACACACACACACACACACACACACACACACACACACACACACACACACACACACACACACACACACACACACACACACACACAGGAACAAGCGGTTTGGCACTTCTAAAAGCTGTAGTACACACGCACGCACACACACGCACATACACAGGGTTTCACACTTTCCTGTAAACTAACCTGATAACCCTCCCTCCCTCCCTCTAACATTCCATTATCCACTATCCCCCTCTCTCTCTCTCTCTCTACCTATCTCTCTCTCTACCTATCTCTCTCTCTACCTATCTCTCTCTCTACCTATCTCTCTCACTAAATATCTCTCTACATATCTCTCTCTCTCTCTCTCTACCTATCTTTCTACCTATCTCTCTCTCTACCTATCTCTCTCCCCTCTGCCACCTCTCTCTCTCTACCTATCTCTCTCCACTCTCTCCTCTCTAATATCTCTCCCCTCTCCAATCTCTCCCCTCTAACATCTCTCCCCCTCTAACATCTCTCCCCTTCTAACATCTCTCCCCCTCTCATTATCTCTCCCCTCTCCCATTTCCCATCTCTCTCTCTCCTCTCTCTCCCCTCCTCCCCTCCTCCCCTCTCTCTCTCCCTCTCCTCTCTCTATCTCTTCCATCTCACCCCTCTCTCCCCCTTCTCCCTGTCTCTCCCCCTGTCTGTCCCCTCTCTTTCCCGCCTCTCTCTCTCCCATCACTCTCTCTTTTCTCTCTCTCTCTCTCTCTCTCTCTCTCTCTCTCTCTCTCTCTCTCTCTCTCTCTCTCTCTCTCTCTCTCTCTCTCTCTCTCTCTCTCTCTCTCTCTCTCTCTCTTTCTTTCTCTCTCTCTCTCTCTCTTTTTTTTACACAGGGTTTGACAAGGTTAAGGATCCCTAGCTTTATTGACAAGCAATTTACAGGTTAAGGATTCCTAACTTTATTGGCAAGCTAAGAGCTGTTACCTACATCAGCTCATTTGAAAGCATTTTTATTGTTATGAGACATACAAGTAAGGAACAGGATGAAGTTGGAGCCATCTGTGGGCCAGCATTTTCATTTGATCAACTGACTTTATCTCGTTGACATCATTATTCTGTACGAATGTGTTCCATACTCTAGTCATCCTGGGTATGTATGATCTCAGATGGATTGATGTTCTGGAGAAGGGTACAGCCAGAATGAAGTTGCTGCTTTCTGCCCGTCTTGTGGCATAAAAGCTTGTTTCACGCTGTCCTCGATGTGGATCCAATTTTGACAATATTGGCCTTGTACATAACAGTAAGGCCACCCACATCCCTCCTATGTTGAAGGCTCTGCTGAAATGACAGATCTATCCAGGATGGGTCCAGGCGAGAGATGAGACGTCTTGCTCTGTTCTCTACTCTGTCAAGCAGTCGCAGATGAGGGGGGGGGGCAGGCAAACCAAGAAAGTGGAGCATACTCAAGGTGTGAGCGTACTTGTGCCTCGTACAGGATCTTGCAACCCCTACTCTCAAGCAGATGCGAGATACGGTGAAGTGCTGTAAGCTTCCTGGCTGCCTTGTTTGCAAGATTTACAACATGGTTCTTGATGGTTAGTTTGGAGTCAAATTTCACCCCAAGGATATCAACTTCTTCTCTCTCTCTCTCTCTCTCCCTCTCTCCTTCTGCCTTTTCTTTCTCTCTCTTCCCCCCCCTCTCTCTCTCTCTCTCTCTCTCTCTCTCTCTCACTCTCTCCCCCTTTTCCCTTCTCACTCTTCCTCTCTCTCTCTCCTTCTACCTATCCCTTCTCTCTCTTTCTCTCTCTCACTCTTTTCTGTTTCAAAAAAAAAGAAAAAAGAAAGGGAAGAAAAGGGAAAAAAGAAGGAAAAAAAATGGTGGGTAGTGGCAGGAACCAGGGATCAGATGAGAATGGTTCTGGTAGGGAGGAGTGGATGGAGGGGCAGTGAAAAATGATGGAACAAGAGTGGGAGAGAAAATTAGGAGAGCTTTCTGAAAAAATGGAGACAGAGTTTTCTGTGAAATTAGAAAAGAGGTTGGAGAAGGAGAAGAAGAATTGGGAGGCACAAGTCAAAACTGCAGTAGCCAGGATAAGGGTCCTAGAAGATGAAGTAAACAGATTGAAGCGAGTTACAGGGGTACTGACCAGAGAAGACACATCATTTGAAGCTGAGAGGCTGAACAGGAAGGAAGGAGATATGAATTATGCTAAGGTCAAATCAGCCTGCCAAGAAGGGCCAAGGAGTGAAAGGGGAGAGAACCTGGGTGTAGATGGAAAGGGTGATACATCAAATATGGAGGCACAACTATGCTACCAAGAACCACTGGGAAAAACAAGAGAGAAAATGACCACATACAAACAGCAACCAGAGTCACAGAGGGAGAGGCAATGGGAGGAGGAAAGGGTAAAATCAGTGTTTATCCATGGGCTTCAGGAGAGAGAAGAAAGGACACACACTGAAAGACAGCAGGCAGAAAGAAAGGAGATTGAGAACATCATCACAGAAATAGGTGAAGAAGACATGGACGAGATTGTAAATTTTCAGAGAATAGGGGGTACTTGAAGTGGAGAAAATGACCGATCAAGCTAATTCTCAGGACAGAAAGAGTGCAGAACAGGATCCTCCAAGAGAAACCATGGTTGAAGTACTCGGAAGAGTGGAAGAGGGAGTTGCTAGACAAAGACAGAACACAAACAGAACGTCAGCAGCTGAGGGTGAGGGCAAAAAAGCGAAAGGAGCTAGGAAAGGAGACAAGGACGGAACCAGCAGAGGTCAATCAGAGCAGGACAGAGCAGCAAGGGCAAACACACACAGAACCATTCTCAGAACCCACAACCTATCACACCATCCCAACACTACAATCTACAATCCATACTCACAGCTTCCACCCAACATGCAGCTATAGAATCCTACAGTATGCTACCTGCTACCAAGTCTCCCACCCTCACAGGCCCCCCCCCAAACCACAGTGTTGGAGAGGAAACTGAAGGTATGGTGTGCAAACTCTGATGGAATAACAAATAAGTGGGAGGAGTGGCACGAAAGAGTCAAAGAGGCATCACCAGACATCATAGCTCTCACAAAAACCAAGCTTACAGGTTTGATAACAGATACCATCTTTCCAACAGGATACCAGATCCTGAAGTAAGACATAGGGAACAGGGTGGGTGGCACTGGTGATCAAAAGCCGATGGAATTTTGATGAGCTGGAGAGAGGAGACAGTGGAGAAGCAAGCGATTACATAGCCAGAACGCTTCACTCTGGAGGTCCCAAAGTGGTACTTGTAGTGATGTATAACCCACCACAGAACAGCAGGAGGCCAAGGCAAGAGTATGATGAGAGCAATAGAGAGATGGCTGACACACTGGCTGCAGTGGCCAGAAGAGCTCATGCATGCAGGGCAAAGCTCCTGATCATGGGTGATTTTAACCACAAGGAAATCGATTAGGAGAACTTGGAGCCACATGGGGGCCAAGATACATGGAGGGCTAAGATGATGGAGGTGGTACTGGAAAAACTTCATGTACGAACACGTAAGGGACACTACAAGAGAGAGAGAAGAGGATAAACCAGCGAGACTGGACCTAGTATTCACCTTGAGTAGTGCAGATATTGAGGACATCACATATAAAAGACCCCTCGGGCCAGCGATCATGTGGTTTTAAGCTTTGAATACACAGTAGAGCTACAAGTGGAGGGGGAAGCAGGTAGGCCAGGGAGAATGAAGCCAAACTACAGGAAAGCGGACTACATGGGAATGAGGAACTTCCTGAATGGGGTTCAGTGGGACATAGAACTGGCAGGGAAGCCAGTTAATGAGATGATGGAATATGTAACAAAAATGTGCAAGGAAGCTGAGGAGAGGTTTGTACCCAAGGGTAACAGGAATAATGAAAAAGCTAGGATGAGCCCATGGTTCACCCAAAGGTGCAGGGAGGCAAAAACCAAGTGTGCTAGGGAATGGAAGAAATATAGAAGGCAAAGAACCCAAGAGAATAAGGAGAGCAGTCATAGAGCCAGAAATGAATATCCACAGATAAGAAAGGAGGCCCAACGACAATACGAAAATGACATAGCAGCGAAAGCCAAATCTGACCCTTAGCTGTTATACAGCCACATCAGGAGGAAAACAACAGTCAAGGACCAGGTAATCAGGCTAAGGAAGGAAGGAGAGACAACAAGAAATGACCGTGAAGTATGTAAGGAACTCAACAAGAGATTCAAAGAAGTGTTCACAGAGGAGACAGAAAGGGCTCCAGAAAGACGGAGAGGTGGGGTACACCACCAAGTGCTGGACACAGTACACACAACCGAGGAAGAAGTGAAGAGGCTTCTGAGTGAGCTAGATACCTCAAAGGCAATTGGGCCAGATAACACCTCTCCATGGGTCCTGAGAGAGGGAGCAGAGGCGATTCTCACTAGTAGAAGTTGTCCAAGTAGATTTCAGGTCTGTACCAAGATACCCTTGTGTTGCAGTGTCTGACAGAGTGAACATTAAAATGGAATAAAATACCGACAGGTTGTAGGTAAGACACATATGCAACAGTTAGGTATCTTTATTTCGAAACGTTTCGCCTACACAGTAGGCTTCTTCAGTCGAATACAGAAAAGTTGATAGAAGCAGAAGAGACTTAGAGACGATGTAATCAGTCCATCACCCTTGAAGTTTTGAGGTGGTCAGTCCCTCACTCTGGAGAAGAGTATTGCTCCATTGTCTGAAACATTATGGAGTGAAGTGACAGGATGGAGCCTTATATACCGCCAGGAGGTGAGATGTAGGCCACTAGTAGAGGTAAGAATGTAGTCGTTGGGAGGTCAGGTCCCTCTCAAATCCAGCCATTCTCACTGCTTCTATCAACTTTTCTGTACTCGTCTGAAGAAGCCTACTGTGTAGGCGAAACGTTTCAAAATAAAGATACCTAACTGTTACATATGTGTCTTACCTACAACCTGTCGGTATTTTATACCATTTTAATGTTCACTCTGTCAGACACTGCAACACAAGGGTATCTTGGTACAGACCTGCAATCTACTTGGAAAACTTCTACTAGTGAGAATGGCTGGATTTGAGAGGGACCTGACCTCCCAACAACTACATTCTTACCTCTACTAGTGGCCTACAGCTCACCTCCTGGCGGTATATAAGGCTCCATCCTGGCACTTCACTCCATATTGTTTCAAACTATGGAACACTACTCTTCTCCAGACTGAGGGACTGACCACCTCAAAACTTCAAGGATGATGGACTGATTACATCGTCTTCAAGTCTCTTCTGCTTCTATCAACTTTTCTGTACTCGACTGAAGAAGCCTACTGTGTAGGCGAAACGTTTTGAAATAAAGATACCTAACTGTTGCATATGTGTCTTACCTACAGACCTGATGATATTAACTTGCGCACCAGAGTCTATGAACACATGAATGGGCGCATTATGAATAGATGCTTGCACTAGAGGACCTATCGTTTCATTGGGAGTTATGTGCAGACAAAAAGGTGGCTTGTCATTGGAGAAAGCATGTTCCACTTCATCCCCAAAATCATCTACATCAGAGGCGTGTGAAGCAACATCATCAGCGGGATTGTCATTCTCAAAACTGCTTAAGGCTTCAAAGGAATTGTGAACGGGGATGGTGTACTCATTATCACTTCCTTCATATGGCCTTTGGATTATGATCCTCCCCTGTCACATTCTCTAGGCTCATGACCAATATCTTTAGAGGTCTCATAGGTAAAGCACTTATCGTGTACTTAGATGACATAATCATCATATCCAAAGATGTGGATACACATTTGAAGAGACTTGATGTAGTACTTGGTAAGCTTGAAGAAGCCAATTTATAGATCAAACTGTCCAAATGTCAATTTTTCGGATCAGAAATTAAGTTTCTGGGTCACCTAGTCACTCCTAGAGGGGTTATGACTGTTCAAAGTAAAGTAACGGCAGTACTAAATTTTCCATCCCCCAAAACTGCTGATGCCGTAAGATCCTTTGTGGGTCTAGCAGGTTTTTATAGATCTTTCATTGCTAATTTTTCTTCAATAGCAGCTCCTCTAACTGAGTTGCTTAAGAAAGATGCTCCTTTCGTTTGGACCTTCCATCAGGAAAGAGCATTCCAAACACTAAAAGATAAGCTAACTTCTGCTCCAATTTTGAAGTTTCCAGATTTTTCTAAACCCTTCTATCTGACAACTGATGCTAGTTAAATTGGCATAGGTGCCGTACTAGCTCAGAAGATTGGTGGCAAGTACAACGCAGTTGCATTTGCTAGTTGAGTCCTTATGAAGTCAGAATGAAATTATACAGTAACGGAGCAAGAAACTTTAGCAATAGTATGGTCTTCAAAGCACTTCCGAGACAGTATTTACCAGTACCCTGTTCATGTCTTGACAGACCATGCACCACTGATACCTTTATTCCAGAATAAACATCCTACTGGAAGGTTAGCCAGATGGACCTTGACTATCCAAGAGTTCAATCCTACTTTTGAACATTTACCTGGCAAATCCAATGTAGTCGCAGACTCTTTATCATGACATGTTAGTATAGTAACTGCAGACCCTCCATTTACTGCCGAGGATGTAAAGAATGCCCAAAGAACAGATCCCTTGTAGTCTGGTGTGATTCGATTCCTGCTCCAGGAAGATCTTATTCTGACTGTGAAGCCACCAGCACCCATTAGTGACTTCGTCATGAGTCAAGAATTACTGTATCGAACAGCCAAGTTGGGTACTCCAAGCAGAAGAGTATACCAATTAGTAATTCCACAGTCACTAGTGAACGTAGCTCTACAGCTAGTTCATGATGTACCAGGTGTTGCACACCCTGGTATGGATCGTTCTGTGAAACAAGCCAGAATGAAATACTTTTGGCCACGTATGGCAACTGACATTTCCAAGTATGTTAAGAAATGTAGTGTCTGTATGCAGTATAAAGGAAATGTCAATGGTCTCAATCCAATCCAGGTGTATCCAACTACTAGCAAACCGTGGGAAAGAGTTGCGGTTGATTTGTTAACCAATTTTAAATGTTCCCTCCAAAGTAACAAACATCTGTGTGTTATGGTGGACAATTTCATCAGATATTGTGAGTTAGTTCCTATTGCAGATAAGACTGCAGAGACAGTAGCTAAAGCGTTTAAAGAACGCATTATCTGCAGGCATACCACCCCTAAGTCCTTAGTAACAGATAATGGAGGTGAATTCTGTAATGAGATTCTTGAAAATTTGTGTACCTTGTACAAGATTTCTAAATCCACCATTGTTCCTCATCATCCTGCCAGCAATGGGCTAGCAGAACGAATCAATAAGAAAATACTTGATGTCTTGAGAGCCACTATTAACCTCAATAGTGAAACTTGGGATGAAGTTATACTAGATGTTCAATGTGCTATAAATTCTGCTTACAATGCTTCCATAGGTGATACTCCACATTATGCATTGTACAGTGTAGACAAGCGTTTACCTTATGAGTTGTTATATTCCACTCCAAAACCCAGTTATAATCCTGATGATTTCATAGCAACTCGTACCAGCATAACTCACGAAATCGTAATGACACAATTGCAAACAAACCATACCATGGGCGGAGAGAGAACCCGTGATCAGAGAGTCTCAAAACCCGAGACCATCGCGTTTTTAGAAGAATCCGTGAAACACTTCATAAATCAACAGCAGAATTTACTAGAGTAACTAATAGCCGTGCAAAACCGACAAAAGTTAAAGTGGGTTCAAGAGTAATGCTGACTAATTTCAACAAAACATCTGCAATGCCTAAGCTCGACCAAAAGTTTGTTTGCCTTCATCGAGTAGTTGAACATATCAATGGCAATAAGTATAAGGTTAGAGAAATTAGTACTGGTCAGCATAAAGAATCGCATTTAGATCATATGGAGTTAGCATGCGATGTTGATGATAATTCTACCCAGACTAATGTGTCCTCTTGACTCTGTACCCTCTACCTCTAATACTCAGACAGATAATCAACCCGAATGTCGTTATTCTTTGCCTACTCGACAAGTAATGAGAAACCCACAAGTATCTTTTGTAGATACATGTTCAGATCTCCCTCAGTCAATGCATGTGTTAGCCATTGCAAAGGAATTCAATCCTCCCAAAGACGATAACCATTCTGCATATGTAAATCTTACCCTCACAGAGTTGGATTTAAAAGTACATAGCCTGTATAATTAGATGTCCAAGACGAATGAAGTTGTCAACTGTGTGTTTTGTTACCAGCTGATCAGTTTTCAGAAAAAAAATTTGTGTTCACGTTCCCTCTGAATTCTGAGATTAGCAGTACTGATCTGTGTGTGCCAGATTTGCCTTTGCTATTAATTTACTTTCACCTTTGTAAATATATACTTAATCTTCCTCAGAATCCGTAGAGTGCATGAATACAGATCGATCGATCAATTCCATCCTTTATTATAATGTGATTTGTTCTTATAATTTGTAATGCATTACGTTTAAACGCATTACATTAAAACTCATTATATTAACACCCATTACGATACCATCCATTAGTTCTAAGTTACATATGTCTTTGCTATTCTATAGAATTAGCCCAGAGCTACCTGCCTGTTCAGTCTATAGTGTAGTATTGCATGTCGATACGACATACGTAACATGACCGAACTGTCAGCATAGTTGCTGATCCCCTACATGTGTTGTATAGCTTATCTGAGTATCATAGTTAGTACCATCCATATGTTTTACATACACGACCCCTTTGCTAGGCCTAATGACTAGTTTGTATGACATCAAGTGATCCCGCATGAGTGCGTGGGACGCACTACATCGGCCACAGTTCCCCGTTATCCAAGCAGGTGACAGGACAGGCAGTTTGGGCTCTCTCCCCTCACACTCTGCAATATAGTGTTACCATCCAACAAGTGTGTTTATCTCCAACCTTCATATCTCCTACAAACCCCCCACTACATACAGTCAATGGGGCAAGAAACTACAAACCTCACTCAAGGAAAAAGACCTTAGGGTGAGTATAACACCAGGCACATCTCCTGAAGCGCACATCAACCAAATAACTGCTGCAGCATATGGGCGCCTGGCAAACCTCGGAACAGCATTCCGACATCTTAATAAGGAATCGTTCAGGACCCTGTACACCGTGTACGTTAGGCCCATATTGGAGTATGCGGCACCAGTTTGGAACCCACACCTAGCCAACCATGTAAAAAACTAGAGAAAGTGCAAAGGTTTGCAACAAGACTAGTCCCAGAGCTAACGGGTATGTCCTACGAGGAGAGGTTAAGGGAAATCGACCTGACGACACTGGAGGACAGGAGAGATAGGGGGGATATGATAACGACATACAAAATACTGAGAGGAATTGACAAGGTGGACAAAGACAGGCTGTTCCAGAGATTGGACACAGTAACAAGGGGACACAGATGGAAGTTGAAGACACAGATGAATCACAGGGATGTTAGGAAGTATTTCTTCAGCCACAGAGTAGTCAGTAAGTGGAATAGTTTGGGAAGCGATGTAGTGGAGGAAGGATCCATACATAGCTTTAAGCAGAGGTATGATAAAGTTCACGGTTCAGGGAGAGTGACCTAGTAGCGACCAGTGAAGAGGCGGGGCCAGCATCTAGTACTCGACCCCTGCAACCACAACTAGGTGAGTACAACTAGGTGAGTACAACTAGGTGAGTACAACTAGGTGAGTACAACTAGGTGAGTACAACTAGGTGAGTACAACTAGGTGAGTACAACTAGGTGAGTACTAGTGCGTGCACACGCAGGAGTACGGTAAGCCAAGTAGTAGTATAGAACTGACAGCAATTTTAAGCACACATAAACAGCGTGTGCAGAGTGCACAGAGTGAACAAAGTGACTGGGTGCACACGTAGTACAAATGTAGCATATACGTGGATACATACGAAGGACTCATAAACACACACACACACACAGGCACACTCACGTGGGTGCATACGCATAAACACATACACACACACAAGGGTACTATCCCACACACAGCCTCTGACCATTTGGGTCTCCTCCACCCCCCCCCTCCTCTTCCTCCTCCTCCTCCTCCTCCTCCTCTTCCTCTTCCTCTTCTCTTCCTCCTCCTCCTTCTCTTTCCTCTCTCTCCCCTTCCTGGCCTTTCCTTCTCCTCCTTTCCCGCCCTCTCTCGATCTTTTCTCTCCCTCTCCCCTGCCCCCTCCATCACTCTGCCAGGCCCCTCCCTCCCTCTTCCTGTCACTCTCCTCTTCACAACTCCCCCCACCCACACACATGCACACCCTCCCCACACTCTGCCTCTCTCTCTCCAGCTGTCTTTTTTTTTCGTTTTTTTTTAACACAGGGTTTGACAAGGTTAAGGATCCCTAGCTTTATTGACAAGCTATTTACAAGTTAAGGATTCCTAACTTTACTGACAAGCTAAGAGCTATTACCTACATCAGCTCATTTGAAAGCATTTTTACTGTCATGAAACATACAAGCAGGAAACAGGATGAAGTTGGAGCCATCTGTGGGCCAGCATTTTCATGTGATCAACTGACTTTATCTCGTTGGCATCATAATGCTGTATGAATGTGTTCCATACTCGAGTCATCCTATGGGGGAATAACTAATAATTGGGAGGAGTGATACAAAAGAGTCAAAGAGGCATCACCGAACATCACAGCTCTCCAAGAAACCAAGCTCAAAGGGATGATAACAGATGCCATCTTTCCAATGGGATATCAGATCCTGAGGAAAGACAGAGGGAACAGAGGGAGTGGAGGAGTGGCAATGCTCATCAGAAACTGATGGTATTTTGACAAGCTGGAGAAAGAGGAGACAGAGGAGAAGGAAGAAATTACATAATAGGAAAGCTTTAGTCTGGAGGTCCCAAAGTGGTAATTGCAGTGATGTATAACCCACCACAGAACAGCAGGAGGCCAAGGCGAGAGTATGATGAGAGTAATAGAGCAATGGTTGACACACTGGTTGCAGTGGCCAGAAGGGCTCATATGAGCAGGGCAAAGCTGTTGATCATGGGTGACTTCAACCACATGGAAATCGAATGGGAGAACATGGAGGCACATGGGGACCATGAAACGTGGAGGGCTAAGATGATGGAGGTGGTACTGGAAAAACCTTATTTACCAACACGTAAAGGACACTACCACAGAGAGAGAAGAGGATGAACCAGCGAGACTGGACCTAGTATTCATCTTGAGTTGTGCAGATGTTGAGGACATCACATATGAAAGACCCCTTGGGGCCAGCGATCATGTGGTTCTGAGCTTCAAATACTAGTAGAGTTACAAATGGAGAGGAAAGCAGGAAGGGCCATATGAATGAAGCCAAACTACAAGAAAGGGGCTACACAGGAATGAAGCATTTCCTGCATGAGGTTCAGTGGGACAGAGAACTGACAAGGAAGTCAATAAATGAGATGATGAAATATGTGACAACAATATGCATGGAAGATGAGGAGAGATTTTTACCCAAGGGTAACAGGAATAAAGAAAAAGCAGGATGAGCCCCTGGTTCACCAAAAGGGGCAGGGAGGCCAAAACCATGTGTGCTAGGGATCCAGAGACAAAACGAGAATGACATAGCAGCGAAAACCAAATCTGACCCAAAGCTGTTATACAGTCACATCAGGAGGAAAACAACAGTCAAGGACCAGGTAATCTGGCTGTGGAAGGAAGGAGGGGAGGTCACAAGAAATGACTGCGAAGTATGTGAGAAGCTCAACATGAAATTCAAAGAAGTGTTCACAGAGAAGACAGAAGGGCCTCCAGAAAGACGGAGAAGTGGGGTACACCATCAAGTGTTGGACACAATACACACAACAGAGGAAGAAGTGAAGAGGCTACTAAGTGAGCTAGACACCTCATTACAATATTACAATCTGGATGATTAAAGCTTCAATTAGCCTGTTAATTACGATATTATTCTTAGCCCATCATCCAAACTGTATGGAGTTCAAAAATACACATAATATTTTTAATCTTTACTAGTAAATTATAAAGTAAGAGCATTATAAAAGACATCATAAAAGTGTATTTTTGGGTTTCATTTCTCACAACCATAATTATCAAATTACAAAGTACAATGTCAGAAACTCGACTATCCGTTACTGACATTACATAATTTACTAAAATATCACAAACAACAACCGTGTCACAACTGACACACGACACCACTGTAACACTCAGTTACAACACCTTTTTCTCAGTGTCACGACACCCTTGTCTCTGCGTTATAACACACCATCTCAAATATGTCCACACGACACCCTTGTCTCCGTGTAAATCTACACGCTTTCGCTACCGTGTTATAACACTTTGTGTCCATAAGACAACTTGCAGTGTCCGTCACTAACACCGTCGTGGGGTACCAGCCGACTAAGTCCAGTCGCTGCCATCAGGATAAGATAAGATAAGATTTCGTTCGGATTTTTAACCCCGGAGGGTTAGCCACCCAGGGTAACCCAAGAAAGTCAGTGCGTCATCGAGGACTGTCTAACTTATTTCCATTGGGGTCCTCAATCTTGTCCCCCAGGATGCGACCCACACCAGTCGACTAACACCCAGGTACCTATTTGCTGCTAGGTGAACAGGACAACGGGTGTAAGGAAACGTGTCGAAATGTTTCCACCCGCCGGGAATCGAACCCGGGCCCTCCGTGTGTGAAGCGGGAGCTTTAGCCACCAGGCCACCGGGCCACATGCCACCAGGCCACCGGGCCTGTTGTAGTCAACGGGAACTAAGTTATTCGATGCCATCATGAACGAAGTCCAATCGTTCCTAGCAGTAAACTAAGTGCAGTCGCTGCCATCAGGAAACTAAGTCCATGTTCCCAGCGGGAAACTCTCGTTGTCAGCAGGAGACGTTACCAGCAAAGTCAAGCTGTGAAGCCGTGCTAAACTCACACTATGTATGAGGCCTTCACTCTCAGAGAGCTGTGCAGAACACACTATAGTGTGCGTACACTGAATGAGGCCATCAGATAATTGTGAGGCCGTCAGACTCAATGAGCTTTGGTGAACACACTGTGATGTGAGTACATTGAATGCGACCGTGAGATAATTCTGAGGCCGTCACACTCAGTGAGCTATGGTCAACACATTAAGTTGTGAATTCACCGAATGAGGCCGTCAGATAATACTGAGGCCGAAAGACTCAGTGAGCTGTGGTCAACAAACTGAATGAGGTTGGTTCAAAATCCTGTGTCACAAACCTACTGGAGTTCTATGACATGGTGACAGCAGTAAGACAAGAGAGAGAGGGGTGGGTGGATTGCATTTTCTTGGACTGCAAGAAGGCGTTTGACACAGTTCCACACAAGAGATTGGTGCAAAAACTGGAGGACCAAGCAGGGATAACAGGGAAGGCACTACAATGGATCAGGGAATACTTGTCAGGAAGACAGCAGCGAGTCATGGTACGTGGCGAGGTGTCAGAGTGGGCACCTGTGACCAGCGGGGTCCCGCAGGGGTCAGTCCTAGGACCAGTGCTGTTTCTGGTATTTGTGAACGACATGTCCCTGTTTGCAGATGACGTGAAGTTGATGAGAAGAATTCACTCGATCGAAGACCAGGCAGAACTACAAAGGGATCTGGACAGGCTGCAGACCTGGTCCATCAATTGGCTCCTGGAGTTCAATCCCACCAAGTGCAAAGTCATGAAGATTGGGGAAGGGCAAAGAAGGCCGCAGACGGAGTACAGTCTAGGGGGTCAGAGACTACAAACCTCACTCAAGGAAAAAGATCTTGGGGTGAGTATAACACCAGGCACATCTCCTGAAGCGCACATCAACCTAATAACTGCTGCAGCATATGGGCGCCTAGCAAACCTCAGAACAGCATTCCGACATCTTAATAAGGAATCATTCAGGACCCTGTACACCGTGTACGTTAGGACCATATTGGAGTATGCGGCACCAGTTTGGAACCCACACCTAGCCAAGCACGTGAAGAAATTAGAGAAAGTGCAAAGGTTTGCAACAAGACTAGTCCCAGAGCTAAGAGGTATGTCCTACGAGGAGAGGTTAAGGGAAATCAACCTGACGACACTGGAGGACAGGAGAGATAGGGGGGACATGATAACGACATACAAAATACTGAGAGGAATTGACAAGGTGGACAAAGACAGGATGTTCCAGAGATTGGACACAGTAACAAGGGGACACAGTTGGAAGCTGAAGACACAGATGAATCACAGGGATGTTAGGAAGTATTTCTTCAGCCACAGAGTAGTCAGTAAGTGGAATAGTTTGGGAAGCGATGTAGTGGAGGCAGGATCCGTACATAGCTTTAAGCAGAGGTATGATAAAGCTCACGGCTCAGGGAGAGTGACCTAGTAGCGATCAGTGAGGAGGCGGGGCCAGGAGCTCGGACTCGACCCCCGCAACCTCAACTAGGTGAGTACACACACACAAACACAAAAACGCACACAAACGCACCCACACACACACACAAACACACACACACACACACACACACACACACACACTCACACACACACACACAAACACACCCACACACACATACACACAAACACACACACACACACACATACACACACAAACTCACACACACACACACACACACACACACACACACTGGCTGAGGTGGCAAGAAGAGCTCACTCGAGCAGAGCAAAGTTACTGGTAATGGGCGATTTCAACCACAGGGAGATCGACTGGGAAAACCTGGAGCCACATGTGGGTCCCGAAACATGGAGAGCCAAGATGATGGATGTGGTACTTGAAAACCTCATGCATCAACATGTCAGGGACACAACCAGAGAGAGAGGGGAGGATGAGCCAGCAAGACTGGATCTTGTGTTCACCCTGAACAGTTCAGACATTGAGGATATCACTTACGAGAGGCCCCTTGGAGCTAGCGATCATGTGGTTCTGAGTTTTGACTATATAGTAGAGTTACAAGTGGAGAAGGTAACAGGAACTGAAGGGGACAGGCCAAACTATAAAAGGGGGGACTACACAGGTATGAGAAACTTCCTGCAGGAGGTTCAGTGGGACAGAGAAATGGTAGGAAAATCAGTAAACGAGATGATGGAATATGTGGCAACAAAGTGCAAGGAGGCAGAGGAAAGTTTTGTTCCCAAGGGAAACAGAAATAATAGGAAGACCAAAACGAGTCCTTGGTTTACGCGAAGGTGTAGGGAGGCAAAAACTAAGTGCAACAGAGAATGGAAAAGGTACAGGAGGCATAGGACCCAGAAAAACAAGGAGATTAGTAGAAGAGCCAGAAACGAGTATGCACAGATAAGGAGGGAGGCCCAGCGACACTATGAAAACGACATAGCATCGAAAGTCAAATCTGACCCGAAACTGCTGTATAGCCACATTAGGAGGAAGACAACAGTCAAGGACCAGGTGATAAGGCTGAGGAAAGAAGGTGGAGAACTCACAAGAAACGATCAAGAGGTATGTGAGGAGCTCAACACGATATTTAAGGAAGTATTTACAGTAGAGACAGGAAGGACTCTGGGGGGACAGACCAGATGGGGACACCAGCAAGGAATACACCAACAAGTGTTGGACGACATACATACAGATGAGAAGGAGGTGAAGAAACTGCTAAGGGACATCGATACCTCAAAGGCAATGGGACCGGACAACATCTCCCCGTGGGTCCTTAGAGAGGGAGCAGATATGTTGTGCATGCCACTTACCACAATCTTCAACACATCCCTGGAAACTGGGCAACTACCTGAGGTATGGAAGACGGCAAATGTAGTTCCCATTTTTAAAAAAGGAGACAGAAAAGAGGCACTAAAAGATAGACCTGTGTCATTGACGTGTATAGTATGCAAAATTATGGAGAAGATTATCAGGAGGAGAGTGGTGGAGCACCTGGAACGGAACAGGAGTATAAATGCCAACCAGCACGGATTCACGGAAGGCAAATCCTGTGTCACAAACCTTCTGGAGTTTTATGATAAAATAACAGAAGTAAGACAAGAGAGAGAGGGGTGGGTTGATTGCATCTTCTTGGACTGCAAGAAGGCCTTTGACACAGTTCCTCACAAGAGATTAGTGCAGAAGCTAGAGCATCAGGCGCATATAACAGGAAGGGCACTGCAATGGATCAGAGAATACCTGACAGAGAGGCAACAACGAGTCATGGTACGTAATGATGTATCACAGTGGGCACCTGTGACGAGCGGGGTCCCACAGGGGTCGGTCCTAGGACCAGTGCTATTTTTGGTATATGTGAACGACATGACAGAAGGGTTAGACTCAGAAGTGTCCCTGTTTGCAGATGATGAGAAGTTAATGAGGAGAATTAAATTTGATGAGGACCAGGCAGGACTTCAAAGAGACCTGGACAGACTGGACACCTGGTCCAGCAAATGGCTTCTCAAATTTAATCCTGCCAAATGCAAAGTCATGAAGATAGGGGAAGGGCACAGAAGAACACAGACAGAGTATAGGCTAGGTGGCCAAAGACTGCAAACCTCACTCAAGGAGAAAGATCTTGGGGAGAGTATAACACCGAGCATGTCTCCAGAAGCACACATCAATCAGATAACTGCTGCAGCATATGGGCGCCTGGCAAACCTGAGAACAGCATTCCGATACCTTAGTAAGGAATCATTCAAGACACTGTACACCGTGTATGTCAGCCCCATACTGGAGTATGCAGCACCTGTTTGGAACCCGCACTTGATAAAGCACGTCAAGAAACTTGAGAAAGTACAAAGGTTTGCGACAAAGTTAGTTCCAGAGCTAAGGGGAATGTCCTATGAAGAAAGATTAAGGGAAATCGGCCTGACGACACTGGAGGACAGGAGGGTCAGGGGAGACATGATAACGACATATAAAATACTGCGTGGAATAGACAAGGTGGACAAAGACAGGATGTTCCAGGGAGGGGACACAGAAACAAGAGGCCACAATTGGAAGTTGAAGACACAAATGAGTCAGAGAGATAGTAGGAAGTATTTCTTCAGTCATAGAGTTTTAAGGCAGTGGAATAGCCTAGAAAATGACGTAGTGGAGGCAGGAACCATACACAGTTTTAAGACGAGGTTTGATAAAGCTCATGGAGCGGGGAGAGAGAGGGCCTAGTAACAACCGGTGAAGAGGCGGGGCCAGGAGCTCGGACTCGACCCCCGCAACCTCAACTAGGTGAGTACAACTAGGTGAGTACACACACTATGACAGACATACACGCACACACATAAACACTCACACACACACAAACAAACACACACACACACACACACACACACACACACACACACACAAACACACACACACACACACACACACACACACACACACACACACACACACACACACACACACACACACACACACACACACACACACACACACACACACACATACGACGCTATACTACCCTGTGCGACGCTGTACGACCCTGTACGACGCTTTACGATACCAGGTAGTCGTATGGCTGTAGCCAGGTGAGCCTGTGACTGTACATTCTCAGCAACACGTTAAGCAACCTTTTTCACCCTCTTGTATGTTTTGCTGTTAACTAATCTGGAGTTCCAAATGTTCTTTATGATCCCTTACGGATTTGTCGTTTTCTCCTTGAGTGTAAAAAATGATTGTGTTCCAGAGTGTGGAGAGATGCTGAGAGACTTTACATGATCTCGCTGCTGGAAGCTGCCATCTCTCTCAACCATATACTGGCCTTTCACTTCCTCCTCAAAAAATATTGATGCTTCAGATGAGACAGTCAGTATTCGCTGCTTTCTTTCTCAATGCTCTCTATCATTCTCTCTCTCTCTCTCTCTCTCTCTCTCTCTCTCTCTCTCTCTCTCTCCTCTTCTCTCTCTCTCTCTCTCTCTCTCTCTCTCTCTCTCTCTCTCTCTCTCTCTCTCTCTCGCTCTCTCTCTCTCTCTCTCTCTCTCTTTTTTTTTTTTTTTTACACAGGGTTTGACAAGGTTAAGGATCCCTAGCTTTATTGACAGCTATTTACAGGTTAAGGATTCCTAACTTTATTGGCAAGCTAAGACCTGTTACCTACATCAGCTCATTTGAAAGCATTTTTATTGTTATGATACATACAAGTAGGAAACAGGATATGGTTGGAGCCATCTGTGGGCCAGCATTTTCATTTGATCAACTGACTTTATCTCGTTGACATCATTATGCTGTACGAATGTGTTCCATACTCTAGTCATCCTGGGTATGTATGATCTCAGATGGAGTGTTGTTCTGGAGAAGGGTACAGCCAGAGTGAAGTTGCTGCTTTCTGCCCGTCTTGTTTCACGCTGTCCTCGAAGTGGATCCAAGTGAGGTATTTTGACAATATTGGCCTTGTACATAACAGCAAGGCCACCCACATCCCTCCTATGTTGAAGGCTCTGCTGAAATGACAGATCTATCCAGGATGGGTCCAGGCGAGAGATGAGACGTCTTGCTCTGTTCTCTACTCTGTCAAGGAGTCGCAGATGAGAGGGGGGGGCAGGCAAACCAAGAAAGTGGAGCATACTCAAGGTGCGAGCGTACTTACTTGTGCCTCGTACAGGATCTTGCAACCCCTACTGTCAAGCAGATGCGAGATACGGCGAAGTGCTGTAAGCTTCCTGGCTGCCTTGTTTGCAAGATTTACAACATGGTTCTTCATGGTTAGTTTGGAGTCAAATTTCACCCCAAGGATATCAACTTCTTCTCCAGGTGCCAACATCCTCCCATTCATCCTTACTACTGCACCAGCATTACCATCATGGTGCCTAGAGACGATCATCATTTGCGTTTTCTCAGGTGCAAATGTTACTTGCCATCTATTTCCCAAAGCTGATATAGCTCTCAGCTGGTGATTGATGTAGCTTAGAGCAGCTGGCATTTCTTCTCTTGGATAAGTGAATGTCAGTGTACAGTCGTCTGCATATGCATGTGATTCTGGGATGAGATGAAGAAGGTCGTTGAAGTAGACATTCCACAACAATGGACCCAGCACGCTTCCTTGTGGAACACTTGCCCCAATAGGATGTCTTGCTGATTCCGTTCCATTGAGAACTACACTACCATGAAGGTAGTCACTGAGGAGACATAGCGTAGAGCCTGCAATTCCCAGTGCTTGAAGTTTTGTTAAGAGGCCCTGGTGCCACACCCGGTCGAAAGCGCCAGCAATGTCCAGTGCTACCACACAGCTGACTTTGGATTCATCCAGTGACTGGTGCCACTTAGTGGAGAGGTTTAACAACAGATCAGCAGCAGAGTAACCTTTCCTGAAGCCATGTTGACTATCACAAAGTAGTGAGTGGTAGTCAAAAAACTCTGTCATTTGTGTTGAGATTATTGTCTCAAGGATCTTACCATTGATTGACAGGAGTAACACTGGTCTGTAGTTGCTGATTTCTGCTCTGCTCTTCTTTTTGTGAACAGGGACTACATTTGCCTCTTTCCATAGAGAGGGCCATTTACACTGTACTAGGCAGTGCTGAAAGATGCGAGTTAGAGGTGCTGCTAGCTGGTCTGCACATCTTCTCAACAATCTTGGGCTCAACTTGTCTGGGCCCACAGCCTTTTCTTTGCATTTTGGTAGCAAAGTGTTCAGCAAAGAAGTCCGCCTTCTCTTGACTACAAGTAGAGGTGGTCCCATCCTGTCGATTTAGAGGTGGAATAAGTTCATCAGGCAGATAACCTTGTCTGTCCTTGACCAGGGACCACCAGGTTTTGGAGCCTACCCTACCTGATGCTAACTTTCTTTTAGTGTCTACCTCCCATTTAGCAATGGCCCACTTTTGAACATCACCCATATGCCTACAGGCTTGCATGTGCAAGTTCCTGTTATAGGTGGTAGGATGTCTCTTATACCTTCGCCATGCTTTGTACTTAGCAGTAGCAGCCTCTCTACAACGAAAGCCAAACCAAGGCTGATCTGTAGGCTTCGTCACATATTGCCGGTGAGGAATGTGTTCTTGTTGTAGATTAAGGATGTGTCCAGTGAAGGATTTCACTTGGTTGTCAACATCCCCTTGGAGAAGAGCATTCCAGTCGGTGGTGGCGAGCTCAGAGCAAAGGGCTGGCCAATTACCTCTTTCCCATAACCAGGTTGTGCTTGTGGACTCCTCACCTCGTTCTGTTGGGATCTTAAGTGTGGTAAAAACAGCCTTGTGGTCAGACGATCCAACGTAGCCAAGGGGTTGACAAGTGACTATGCCTTCTGCCAGATCACTCACTACTGGGTCAAGGGAGGAGCCAGAGATATGAGTAGGGAAATCAACAAAGTTTCTCATGTCAAACACTGCGAGAAGGTCATCAAAGTCCCTCTCTCTCTCATTGTTCTTTACACAGGGTTTTACAAAAATAGGCTAAGAGTTTCTAACTTTAATTGCAAGCTGGAGCTGTTACTTACATCAGCTTGTTTGAAAGCTTTTTTTGTTGTTAAGAGATATAAAAATCTCCATGGGGAAGTGGAAAAGAATTCTTCCTCCGTTAGCCATTCCGGTAGCAAGGGGCTACTAACCCCTTCTCCTGTATATATTACTAAATGTTAAAGGAGAAACTTTCGTTTTTCCTTTTGGGCCCCCCCCCCTCGGTGGGACACCCTGCCTCGGTGGGCCATCCTGCCTCGGTGGGCCACCTTGCCTCGGTGGGCCTCCTTGCCTCGGTTGGCCTCACTGCCTGGGTGGGGTACCCCGCCTCGGTTGGCCACGCCGCCTAGGTGGGATACGAGCGATCTGGAGTTTTGAGACTCTCTGATCACGGGTTCAAACCCCACCCGTGGTATGGTTTGAAAGAAAGAAGATATACAAATAATGAACAGCATGAAGTTGGAGCCTTTTGGTCAACTGATTTTATTTCGTTGATATTTTTATGCTGTACCAACATGTTTCAGACTCAAGTCACCCTAGGAATAAATGACCTCAGATAAAGCTTGAAGTTGCCTGTAGTTGCTGCCTGTCTTGTGGTGTACGAGCTCACTTCTCGCTGCCCTCGGATTGGAGCCCAGTGTGGTACCTTGATGAATTAGACACTTGAGCAGCACTTGGATATCTATATTGTGGAAGCGTTTCGCCAACCAGCGGCTTCCTCAGTCCAATACAGAGAAGAATGGTTGAAGATCACTAGGAGTTTGAGGTTGTCAGTCCCTCAGGCTGGAGTCGATGGATTCTGAATATTGCACGGGGGGTGGGACTGGCTGTAATCAGTGGAGATGTCGTGTCTGAGGGCAATGTCTATGGGAAATATTATGCAGAGAAATCGTGGTTTGAAGATTAGGAGGAGGAGGTACGGATTACTTAAAGGAAGGGTTGTTGAGATGGTTCGGATATTTAGTGAAGGGGGAGCAAAATAGGATGACTATGAGGGTATATGAATATATAGTGGAGTAAAGGCAGGGTAGGGATCGCCCTTAGAAAGGTCGGAGGTAAGTGAGGTTTTGCATGCGAAAGTCTGGACATCCAGCAGTCGTGGGTGAGTGTGTTTGATGGCAGCTGGGGGCAATTAATTGTTTTTTTATGACTTGACATGTTGTTGGAGAGTGAGTCAGGAAACATTTATTAAAGGATTCAGGGAAACCGGTTAGACAGACTTGAGTCCTGGAAGTGTGAGATACAATATCTGCACTCTGTAGGAGGGGTGAACATATTTTGCAGTTTGGAGTGGTGGAATCTGAACTATGGTATCGGGACGCCTCTAGCAAGGGTGAAGAAATTTATGACCAAAAGAATTGTGAAAATCCTGACAAGAGTTTCTGCATTATCCTTACAATGCAGAGTTTTCACCCTGATACAACAGACATATATGCAGATGAATAAAGAATCCTCAACAATAATACACCTTCTGTGGCGTCTTCATTGTGGATTCCTCACTCCATCATTTTTTGCATTCTTTGCTGAACTATATGGGATTTATCAAACCCTTGTATTAATTAATACACTGTCAGTTGATATATATTAAATTTATAGTCAATGGAAAAGTACCTCCAGGCTCCCAAATATCACTTCAAACCTGCAAGTTACTTGTATATCCTAACCTCTCCAACCTACACTATCACTACTCCCAGGGTCATGACGTATCCCTTCAGTGAGTAACTGCACTCTGCGGACTCACGTACAGTGAAATAGTTGATAAACATGCTGGAGCATAGCACAATACAGCATTCACTACATCACTGCCAACTCCACAAATTACAGGCAAAGGTACTCTTGAAAGTACCTTTGCGTGGGAAGACTCAGAGAATATTGTCAATGTGAAGAGAACTTTCATGGTGGCAAGGTCATGTATGACGATGGTTCTTGTGACAGTGATAAAAGTGAAGAGAAAGTGTTATATTATGGATAACTGCTAGCCAAGTGAGTCCCAGTCTTAGTATGGTCACTGCTGTGTCTATTACTTTGGTTTAATGCCTTGTATTTTTCAGAACTTTTCATTTCCATTATGCACTGATGAGCATGACTATTTTGAATACAGTAAATGTCGTGCTCATCAAAGCATTATGGTACCATTAAATGGAGATGAAAAGTTCTGAAAAAATACAAGGCATTAAACCAACGTAATAGACACAACAGTGACCATACTAAGACTGAGACTCACTTGGCTAGCAGTTCTCCATAATATAACACTTCTCTTCACTTTTATCACTGTCACAAGAACCATTGTCTTACATGATCTTGCCATCATGAAGGTTCTCGTCACACTGACAACATTCTGTGAGTCTTCTCACTATATATAAAGCAAAATATGGTAGAGAATCCTTTATCCAAAATTCTAAAATCCCAAAATCTCCAAAATCAGAAAGTTTTCAAGAGTTGACGTGAAGTTCCACAAGTGGATCATTCAACTTCATATTTGTACAAGTATCAGTCTGTTGTCAGCAGCAGTTACTAGTACCAGTCTGTTGTAGGCAGCAGTTAATAGTACCAGTTTGTTGTCAGTAGCAATTACTAGTACCAGTCGGTTGTCAGCAGCAGTTACTAGTACCAGTATGTTGTAGGCAGCAGTTAATAGTACCAGTCTGTTGTCAGCAGCAGTTACTAGCACCAGTCTGTTGTCAGCAGCAGTTACTAGCACCAGTCTGTTGTCAGCAGCAGTTAATAGTACCAGTCTGTTGTCAGTAGCAGTTACTAGCACCAGTCTGTTGTAGGCAGCAGTTACTAGTACCAGTCTGTTGTCAGCAGCAGTTACTAGTACCAGTCTGTTGTCAGCAGCAGTTAATAGTACCAGTCTGTTGTCAGCAGCAGTTACTAGTATCAGTCTGTTGTCAGCAGCAGTTACTAGTACCAGTCTGTTGTCAGCAGCAGTTACTAGTACCAGTCTGTTGTCAGCAGCAGTGACTAGTACCAGTCTGTTGTCAGCAGCAGTTAATAGTACCAGTCTGTTGTCAGCAGCAGTTACTAGTACCAGTCTGTTGTCAGCAGCAGTTAATAGTACCAGTCTGTTGTCAGCAGCAGTGACTAGTACCAGTCTGTTGTCAGCAGCAGTTACTAGTGATGATAAATTAGACACATGTGCAACTCTTGGGTATCTTTATTGAGGAAACGTTTCGCCACACAGTGGCTTCATCAGTCCATACGTAGGAGAAACTTGAAGAACAGGAGGAGAATGAGGTAATCAGTCCCTCAACCTTGAGTCGATGTGTTCAGTCCATCAATCTTGAGTAGAATACGGCATATGAGCGGAGAAGCAGCTTATAAACCGTATGGTAGGAGAGGTGCAGCAGTCATAGGTGGTGTTACATTTGTTCAATGTGGAAGTAGGTCGTGCCCAAGAATTAGGCAAGCGAAGAATTCCTAAGTATTGCCTAATTCTTGGGCACGACCTACTTCCACATTGAACAAATGTGACACCACCTATGACTGCTGCACCTCTCCTACCATACGGTTTATAAGCTGCTTCTCAGCTCATATGCCGTATTCTATTCAAGATTGATGGACTGAACACATCGACTCAAGGGTGAGGGACTGATTACCTCATTCTCCTCCTGTTCTTCAAGTTTCTCCTACGTATGGACTGATGAAGCCACTGTGTGGCGAAACGTTTCCTCAATAAAGATACCCAAGAGTTGCACATGTGTCTAATTTATCAACATGTCGGTTCTCTGAACCATTCATCTACAGCAGTTACTAGTACCAGTCTGTTGTCAGCAGCAGTTACTAGTATCAGTCTGTTGTCAGCAGCAGTTACTAGTACCAGTCTGTTGTCAGTAGCAGTTACTAGTACCAGTCTATTGTCAGGAGCAGTTACTAGTACCAGTCTGTTGTCAGCAGCAGTTACTAGTACCAGTCTGTTGTCAGCAGCAGTTACTAGTACCAGTCTGTTTTCAACAGCAGTTACTAGTACCAGTCTGTTGTCAGCAGCAGTTAATAGTACCAATCTGTTGTCAGCAGCAGTTAATAGTACCAGTCTGTTGTCAGTAGCAGTTACTAGCACCAGTCTGTTGTAGGCAGCAGTTACTAGTACCAGTCTGTTGTCAGCAGCAGTTACTAGTACCAGTCTGTTGTCAGCAGCAGTTACTAGTACCAGTCTGTTGTCAGCATCATTTACTAGTACCAATCTGTTTTCAGCAGCAGTTACTAGTGTCAGTCTGTTGTCAGCAGCAGTTACTAGTACCAGTCTGTTGTCAGTAGCGGTTACTAGTACCAGTCTGTTGTCAGCAGCAGTTACTAGTATCAGTCTATTGTCAGCAGCAGTTACTAGTGTTATGCAGAAATGTGGGTTAGCTGGGGGCTTGAGTCTTGTCTAAGGGCAAAGGTAAGTTACTCACATCTCAAGCCTAAACAAGCCACCCAGGGCTATCCCAGTCAAAACAGAAAGCGCTAAACTGGTATATGTACTTAAAGGGGTTGGGTAACAGAGGGTTATTCAAAAATCCCAATTAGGAAAATATATCTATTTAGTCACCATAACATAACATAACAGAAAAACCTTAATCCTAAACACCCAAATGAGGGTACACAAGCAACAGCTGGCTGGAGATCCAGCCACCAACCACTAGGCCTCGTCAGCGCCAGGCCCACTCTACTCCCAACCTCATTTCTTATTTCCTCACTCCTCCCACAGCACCCTGACCATGTCAGAGCCTTGGTGAACATACAGGTAAGCCATATGAGAGCCTATGGTTTTGAGTTGGATAAACAAAATGAGTGCACAACTACAAACTTATCTTAAATACACAGCATCTCCGACGCCAGCCTCTACACACCATGCTAACGTCACGTGACCCTCCCAAACCACGCTTACTCCGCGTACCCAAACATCCTTGGAAAATAAATCATTAACAGAATTTCTTTATAATTACAGTTAGAGTACTTTACAGTACCCCCAAATGCACATTATCAATTATAAAATTATTCTTTACAACTATAATATTCATACTATTATGGCACACTTCTCCACTATATGTACATTACAATGTCATGCAGAACCCTGCATAACACTAGTACCATTCTGTTGTCAACAGCAATTACTAGTACCAGTATGTTGTCAGCAGCAGTTGCTAGTACCAGTCTGTTGTCAGCATCAATTACTTGCACCAGTATTTTGTCAGCAGCATTTATTAGTACCAGTCTGTTGTTAGCTGCAGTTACTAGTACCAGTCTGTTGTTAGCAGAAATTACTAGTACCAGTCTGTTGTCAACAGTTATTACTAGTACCAATCTGTTGTTAGCAGCATTTACTAGCACGAGTCTATTATCAGCACCAGTTACTAGTACCAGTCTGTTGTTAACAGCTATTACTAGTACCGGTCTGTTGTTAGCAGCAATTACTAGTACCAGTCTGTTGTCAGCAACAATTACTAGTACCAGTCTGTCGTTAGCAGCTATTACTAGTACCGGTCTGTTGTTAGCAGCAATTACTAGTACCAGTCTGTTGTCAGCAGCATTTACTAGTACTAGTCTGTTGTTAGCATCAGTTACTAGTACCAGTCTGTTGTTAGCAGCAATTACTAGTACCAGTCTGTTGTTAGCAGCAATTACTAGTACCAGCCTGTTGTTAGCAACAATTACTAGTACCAGTCTGTTGTTAACAACAATTACTAGTACCAGTCTGACTTGACTCAAGAAATCGTAATGACACGATTGCAAATAAACCATACCCCCGGCCGGGATTGAACCCGCGGTCATAGAGTCTCAAAACTCCAGCCCGTCGCGTTAGCCACTAGACCAGCTAGCTAGCTGGTCTAGTGGCTAACGCGACGGGCTGGAGTTTTGAGACTCTATGACCGCGGGTTCAATCCCGGCCGGGGGTATGGTTTAGTACCAGTCTGTTGTCAGCAGCATTTACTAGTACTAGTCTGTTGTTAGCATCAGTTACTAGTACCAGTCTGTTGTTAGCAGCAATTACTAGTACCAGTCTGTTGTCAGCAGAAATTACTAGTACCATTCTGCTATCAGCAGCAATTACTAGTACGAGTCTCTTATCAGCTGCAATTACAAGTACCAGTCTGTTGTCAGCAGCAATTACTAGTACCAGTCTATTGTCAGCAGCAATTACTAGTACGAGTCTGTTATCAGCTGCAGTTACTAGTACCAGTCTGTTGTCAGCAACAGTTACTAGTACCAGTCTGTTGTCAGCAGCTATTACTAGTACTAGTCTGTTGTTAGCAGCAATTACTAACACCAATCTGTTTTCAGCCGGAATTACTCATTGATTACCGCTTGTTTTGCACTGTGTGGTATGAAGATGCTGAAAATGTCGAAAAGGCCTATGGTTAGTAGTGAAAAGAAAACGAGGCAGCATTTATGCATATCTATGTCACAGAGAGTCAAGTTGCTGGATACACTTGTGAAGAGTGTAAGTGTCTGACTCAAGTGTTGCAACAACCACTGTCTACTTCCTATGGAAACAACAGGAGAATCTGGTGAAGTTTCTTGCGGAAAGTGATGTACAGAAATTTAAACAGAGAGCATTGCATTGGTGGAGATCGTGTTTTGATATAGTGGATTCGTCAGCTTCCGAGTGAGGTTAAGATGCTTAACGAAATGCTGATCATGAAACAAGTAAATGTCTGTCATGAGAAACTAAATATTGTAGGTAAATGTGAATATTCAGGTTGGTTACAAATATTGAAGTAAAGGCATGGCATTAAAGATTTAAAGGTTAATGGTGGTAAAGCAACTGCTGATCACTAAGCCTAAAACGAGTTAAACGCGTTAAATCATGTAAAGTAGCGACAAAAAAACGTGCCAGATACTGGCGATTCTAAATCTGCTAAATCCCAGTCCTGATCTTAAAAGGCTCTTACATCCAGAATTGTCAGTAAATTGTTCTTTGTACAGTTAACTTAAATGGTCAATCACTCGTAATCAACAATGTCCAGCAACGAATAAATATATTTTTCTCTGTTTTTCTGATATCATCGCTTAGTTTTTCACATCGAACCATTGCTTGTCTTTGTATACTAAATGGCTCTTCTGTTTTTTTTTTTTTGTACTTGTCAGTAATTTTGTGTCTTTCAGTATCACTCAGTTTAGCTGCAACTGAGCATTTGTTGTGAGTCGCTTCGTTCAGTACGTGAAATGGACCTGACTTGCTGTATTCTCTTTCTACTGAGTGTCCGGATGCGTGCAAGTGGTTGTGTCTACGACTGGTACTGCATATTGATTTGTGACGTCTTTTTCATGACCCAAAGCCCCATCGAGAATTTTAATTGCGGCCCATATTTTCTTGACCTTAATTTGCAACATAAGTGATAAAATATTCTAATCCAATAAAAAAAAAGTGTAGCAATAACAAAAGGTAAACGGTAATATTTCATTAGTGTGACGAATAAACAAAAATCACAATGAACACTGTAAAAAATACAACACCTGTTCAATATCTGGATTGTATTATCGTCGGAGACTTTGTCAATAATTAATAAGATCCCAGGCACTGCATGTAATAAGTTCCTCACATCAAGGTGATTCAGATGACAGACTGCATCTTATGTCATGACGGCTTCTGTACCTTGTGTTCGTGACCTTGAATACTAACCTTGCTTCACACAGCAAAGTTGTAATCAAGGGATGAAACACTGTCAGGGCTTCACCTCGAAGATTCCGATTTTGTTTGTAAAAATTGATCCAGAAATTGTAATGAATTGATCCAGAAATTGTAATGAATTGATCCAGAAATTGTAATGAATTGATCCAGAAATTGTAATGAATTGATCCAGAAATTGTAATGAATTGATCCAGAAATTATAATGAATTGATCCAGAAACTGTAATGAACTGATCCAGAAATTGTAATGAATTGATCCAGAAATTATAATGAATTGATCCAGAAATTATAATGAATTGATCCATAAACTGTAATGAACTGATCCAGAAATTGTAAATAAGTGTTTTTCGTCATTTTGAGTCTCGATGAGCTGCTCCTGTAGTTTGCTGAAGCTGGAAATATTGTCGGGTAGGGTCCCAGGTTCAGTCTCATTTCGTCTCATTCTCGGGAAAATAGTGATCGAACTCTATGATCAGCTTGGAAATATGTTCCCACATGATGTCCTGGACCTCGGTGACTGAAAATGTTTTGTAGCCCTGATGCGCAAGCAAAGAAGGAAATGATGCAGTCTTACTAGTCTCAGTTTTACCCTTCCTAAACTTCAGTATCCTACTGAATGCTGAAAGCGTCTCTGACAGCAAAACAAGTGTCTAATCACGACCTTGCGTTGAAATGTTCACGGCGTTAATATCGGCTTAAAAAAAACTGCATAATTAATTTTGAATCTAAGAGTTTTAGGACCAATAGACGATTCTTTTTCACCCAAACATATCTCAGTATTGTGCCGTATTTCAAGCAATAGTTAGCTCCTTCCGTAATGACAGCCACCTGGTGGAAATTAGACGCATGTGCAACATCTGGGTATCTTTATTGTACAATATTGTACAATGTGTCTAATTTTTATCTTGTCGGTATTGTATACCATTCACGTATAACCTCAGAGTGATACAACAGATGCACATGTCCCAAACCAAAGTCAGAAGAGATCTGAGTCAAGATCCTGGAGTGGACAGCCCGACCTTTAATTAAATTAACGACAAGAATAATCTGTATGATAATCTGCAACTCACGTGACAACGTCTGAAACGCAAGATTTTCACAGTGAAGGAGACAGTGAACAATTATCACAAACTGATTTTCCTCTTAGAGTGATACCCTGACCTGTTCTTAACACTGATTTCACTGAAGCTCTCCTTCCTTCTTACACCAGTTATGGTGAAGTGTAATGGCCGGCAGAATAGAAATTCTTCTGTTATGTCATTTGAACCTTGATTCCGAAAGCAGTCATGAATTGACCATCATTATTAACATCTGTAGACTCATACAGCTGAAGACTAATCTGTCCACACATTTATGCGGGTGCATTCACCTGGTCCTTTGTATCACACATGTTCTTAATTAATGACTCACAGAATCGTAATTACACGATTGCCAACAAACCATACCACGGGTGGGATTAGACCCCACGGTCAGAGCGTCATAAAACTCCAGACCGACGCGCTAGCCACTGGGCCAGCTAGCTACAATAAGATTTATCCAACTAGGTATATTTATACACCATAGAAAGACTAACATAGGCACCACTGTGACCACAAATGCCAGTTGGCCCAGTGGCTAGAGCGTCGGTCTGGAGTTTTATGACTCTCTGATAGTGGGTTCTAACCCCACCCGTGGTATAGTATGTTCTTAATGTGTTGACTAATCGTGTTAATTAACAGAGGAGTCAATTAATTTTCTCGGAACTACTACTAATACTACTACTACTACTACTACTAAAAATAATAATAATAATAATAATAAATCTTGGGCCAATGGCAGCCCAATTCAAATGGCTTGCGACCCAGTATTTGGTCTCGAAGTAGGAGTTAAAACCCACTGCTCTGACAAAAATACTCTTATACGCAAGAAGAAGAGCCCAGCTAATATAATAATCACTTCCTTGGAACATCTGGAAACACTGAGAGAGATCCTGACTAACGTTAAATCACCATATAACTTCTACTGAATTAAAATAAATTTTAACAAGATAACCTATAACCTAAGGTCGCTGCAGGCTTTCCCTCTTCATTTTATCCCATTTTAGCGCAAAGAAAAGTATACCAAACCTTGCTAATGACATGCAACATGCAACATGCATTCAATACAAGAGCCCAAAAATATTTTTGCAATGTAAATTCTCTCAGGCAGCAACAACTCGCCAAAGCCACATAAATATGTTGAGAACAAGACCAATGGTCTGTGCAGTGGTCTGTGCAGTGGTCTGTGCAGCGGTTTGTGAAGAGTTTCGTGCCTTGCAGACAGTTGTTTAACATGTTCTGTGCAACAAGGAAAAATGTTCCACACGACAATTTGCCTTTCTGAACGCATTTTTTTGTAGTATTTTTCTCCTTTATATATATATATATATATATATATATATATATATATATATATATATATATATATATATATATATATATATATATATATATATATATATATATATATATATATATATATATATATATATATATATATATATATATATGCCGTGCCGAATATGTTAAACTTCTCTCTTCTTGGTGAATAAGGCCAGCGAAAATTTGTGTATGCAATAATTTCGCAAAAATCATTATGAACCTAACGAAAAAAAAATATTTCATTGTATTTGTTTATTATTAAATTATTGTAAATTTTCTCTTATACGTCTGAACATATATACCATCATTTATGTTAATGAAAAATTAATAATTTTCTACCAAAAGAACCTTAGAAAACTTATCTAATCTTATTATAACAAGCGCAATTTAATTTAGCCTAATCCATGTAAATATAATTTAGATAAATTTACAATAATTTAATAATATACAAACAGAGTAAAATAAAAAAATTTCCTTTGGTTCAGAATAATTTTTGCGAAAGTATTACATACACAAATTCTCGTTTAGTCTCTCAAAAACATAATAAGAATTACACTCCTTTTGACTCTCATGGTTGGAATCGACACCATGCCTAACCCTTCTAGGGTAGGGTAGGTGCCTGAGCCCGAGCCTTCAGCTCATAAGACTGTCATTCCCATTAGTCCCCTTGGGGCGGGGATGGCAGACCAGAGAGGCCTAGCTTGTGGCTAGGCCTGGGGACAGTTGGTCCCAAAGATGAGGAGGTACTTGTGCCTCCTCCCATGGGAGACTCAGGTCTCAGACACTCCCTAAAGAGGGAGTCAAGGCCGGGCCACCACTTGGACAAGGCCCGGGCCGGGAGAATACCGGCTAATCTTTAATAATAATAATAATAATCATGGTTGGAAGAGTTGTGAATTTATGAGTCAAAAGGAGTGTATTTCTTACTATGTTTCTGAGAGCAAATAGTGTGTGCAGTCAGGAGTTCCTAGATGAAGATATTAGGAAAATATTTGATATAGGTATGAAACTGCGATATCCTAAGGTGTTTGTGGAATCTGCCTTACTGGCAGCTAAGAAAACTTATTATAGAACTGAACGTAGGATAACACCTCAGACCAAGAATGTGCTGGTCCTCCCATATAACGAGAATTTATCTATCCTGCAGAATGCTCTTAGAAGATTTAATATGCAATTAGTATTTAAAAATTCACGGACTGTTAGAAACATCCTGATAAAGAATGCACCCGAACAACGTGTTGGTGGTGTCTACAGAGTTGGTTGCAACGGTTGCAGTCTGTCCTATTTGGGACAAACGGGAAAACCATTGGAAGTGAGAATTTCCCATCACTGTTATTCGATACATAGAGCACAGGAGTCGAACGCGATTTTCAACCATATTAGAGCTTGTAATAACCCGGCAAACTGGAGGGAAGCAAGAGTCATCTTCCCTTGTTCCTCCTGGCTTGAAAGGAATATTGTAGAATCGGCAGTTATTAACCATGATAGGCAGTTATTATACAATATAAGTGATGGGCTGTTCAAATTAGATGCGTTTTTAGTTGAGGCAATAGTACACAGTCTAAAATTGGGCACTTATATGAATACGTTAGACTGTCTTAAATGTAGTGCTGCACAGAGGAATTAGGGCCTATTTTTCCTGCAGTTTCTGAAGGTTGAACCAGAGTTTGCTCCAGAATTATGTGGGATGAATATCTGCAACCGTCTTTCTTGTTATTGCAAATACCTCCCCCTTTCAATGAGTTTATTTTAATGAGCCCCATTTCCTTTACATAACTTTTAGAAGTCTCCGCTCTAAATGTTACCGTTTTCTTGTCATTTTAAATGGACATGCTGTCCTTTAGAAGGCTACCCTATAATTGCCAGACACTTCTATATCACTGACAATTTATTTATATGTGTAAAGTTATTGATGTCATAGTGGAATATGATTGATTTTTTTATTATTGCCACGTTAACTTCGTTTAGGCTATTACAATATAACTGCTTGTGGGATTTTTCTAATGCTAAAATATTCATCCTTGTGGCTGTGGGCACTGTTGTGCCCGGGGCCACTACCTGTACCCTCCTCCCTCCCTCCCTCAGTCACGCCAGTGAAGACGGTCATCTAACGCACTTGCTTCAACATCCTCCTCTCTTCAGCAATTTTTCAAGCTCCTGATGATGTGTTGTTTGCAATACGAAAGGCCTAGAGCTATCTACTCCTCCTGTGGTTGTTTTACATATTTTTTTTATTATCACACTGGCCGATTCCCACAAAGGCAGGGTGGCCCGAAAAAGAAAAACTTTCACCATCATTCACTCCATCACTGTCTTGCCAGAAGGGTGCTTTACACTACAGTTTTTAAACTGCAACATTAACACCCCTCCTTCAGAGTGCAGGCACTGTACTTCCCATCTCCAGGACTCAAGTCCGGCCTGCCGGTTTCCCTGAACCCCTTCATAAATGTTACTTTGCTCACACTCCAACAGCACGTCAAGTATTAAAAACCATTCGTCTCCATTCACTCCTATCAAACACACTCACGCACGCCTGCTGGAAGTCCAAGCCCCTCGCACACAAAACCTCCTTTACCCCCTCCCTCCAACCTTTCCTAGGCCGACCCCTACCCCGCCTTCCTTCCACTACAGACTGATACACTCTTGAAGTTATTCTGTATCGCTCCATTCTCTCCACATGTCCGAACCACCTCAACAACCCTTCCTCAGCCCTCTGGACAACAGTTTTGGTAATCCCGCACCTACTCCTAACTTCCAAACTACGAATTCTCTGCATAATATTCACACCACACATTGCCCTCAGACATGACATCTCCACTGCCTCCAGCCTTCTCCTCGCTGCAACATTCATCACCCATGCTTCACACCCATATAAGAGTGTTGGTAAAACTATACTCTCATACATTCCCCTCTTTGCCTCCAAGGACAAAGTTCTTTGTCTCCACAGACTCCTAAGTGCACCACTCACCCTTTTCCCCTCATCAATTCTATGATTCACCTCATCCTTCATAGACCCATCCGCTGACACGTCCACTCCCAAATATCTGAATACATTCACCTCCTCCATACTCTCTCCCTCCAATCTGATATCCAATTTTTCATCACCTAATCTTTTTGTTAGCCTCATAACCTTACTCTTTCCTGTATTCACCTTTAATTTTCTTCTTTTGCACACCCTACCAAATTCATCCACCAATCTCTGCAACTTCTCTTCAGAATCTCCCAAGAGCACAGTGTCATCAGCAAAGAGCAACTGTGACAACTCCCACTTTATGTGTGATTCTTTATCTTTTAACTCCACGCCTCTTGTCAAGACCCTCGCATTTGCTTCTCTTACAACCCCATCTATACATATATTAAACAACCACGGTGACATCACACATCCTTGTCTAAGGCCTACTTTTACTGGGAAATAATTTCCCTCTTTCCTACATACTCTAACTTGAGCCTCACTATCCTCGTAAAAACTCTTCACTGCTTTCAGAAACCTACCTCCTACACCATACACCTGCAACATCTGCCACATTGCCCCCCTATCCACCCTGTCATACGCCTTTTCCAAATCCATAAATGCCACACAGACCTCTTTAGCCTTATCTAAATACTCTTCACTTATATGTTTCACTGTAAACACCTGATCCACACACCCCCTACCTTTCCTAAAGCCTCCTTGTTCATCTGCTATCCTATTCTCCGTCGTACTTTTAATTCTTTCAATAATAACTCTACCATACACTTTACCAGGTATACTCAACAGACTTATCCCCCTATAATTTTTGCACTCTCTTTTGTCCCCTTTGCCTTTATACAAAGGAACTATGCATGCTCTCTGCCAATCCCTATATATATATATATATATATATATATATATATATATATATATATATATATATATATATATATATATATATATATATATATATATATATATATATATATATATATATATATATATATATATATATATATATACATATATATATATATACATATATATATATATATATATATATATATATATATATATATATATATATATATATATATATATATATATATATACAAAAATGCTGATGGATGTGTCTATAAGATTCCTTGTAAAATTTGCGATAAAGTTTATTACGGTCAAACTGGTAAAAATCTCGAACTAAGATTAAAACAACATAAATATAGCATTAGAACTGGACAAGATTCCAATGCTCTATTTATTCATGTAAGAGATTTTAACCATCCAATTGATTTTCAAAAAGTTGAGAAAGTAGTATCAAGCAAGTCCATGGTCGACAGGAATATAATTGAATCTTGTTTCATAAAAAGCAGTTTTGACAATAATATGAATATTTCCTTTGGTTTATATAAATTAGATCCATTTATAATTAATAGAATTTGGGTAGAATTTAATAATACACTGGACAAATAAATAGCTTGGGGGTGAGTTTTGCAAAGGACCTGTCCAAGTTGGCTCGCCGCGCGTCACGTGTCTAACCGTTGTGGGATCTGATAGTGAGGTGCTGGCCGACCCCTTATATAGCTTCCTTGGATGCTTCACTTTCATAGTTCCTTGATAATGTGAGTAGTCACGAAAGCGCTTGGAATTTTTCTATTCTTTCAGAGTGGTTGTTTTGCATATATACACATGTATATATGTATACA
>NC_091348.1:24606803-24631803 GCF_038502225.1 Cherax quadricarinatus
ATATATATATATATACATATATATATATATATATATATATATATATATATATATATATATATATGTATATATATATATATATATATATATATATATATATATATATATATATATATATATATATATATATATATATATATATATATATATATACATATATATATATATATTTATATATATATATTATTATTATTATTATTATTATTATCACACTGGCCAGATTCCCACCAAGGCAGGGTGGCCCGAAAAGAAAAAACTTTCTGCCATCATTCACTCCATCACTGTCTTGCCAGAAGGGTGCTTTACACTACAGTTTTTAAACTGCAACATTAACACCCCTCCTTCAGAGTGCAGGCACTGTACTTCCCATCTCCAGAACTCAAGTCCGGCCTGCCGGTTTCCTGAACCCCTTCATAAATGTTACTTTGCTCACACTCCAACAGCACGTCAAGTATTAAAAACCATTTGTCTCCATTCACTCCTATCATATATTATATATATATATATATATATATATATATATATATATATATATATATATATATATATATATATATATATATATATATATATATATATATATATATATATATATATATATATATATATATATATATATATATATATATATATATATATATATATATATATATATATATATATATATATATATATATATATATATATATATATATATATATATATATATGTCGTGCCGAATATGTAAAACTGGTCAATTAGCAAGAACTCATTTAAAATTAAGTCCTTTCTAAAAAAAATTCTTATACGTTTAAAGATATAATTTTTTCATTAATGTTGATGCAAAAATTTATAATTTTGCACCTAAAGGAACTTAGAAAACTTCCCTAACCTTATTATAACAAGCGCAATTTATTTTAGCCTAACCCAACTAAATATATTTTAGATTTATTTACAATAATTTAATACTAAACAAACACAGTGAAATATATTGTTTTCGTTAGGTTCAGAATGATTTTGGCGAAATTATTGCATATACAAATTTTCACTTGTCCTATATGGCAAGATGAACATTGCTATTTAAGCCAAGATCGCAAGTTCTGCACGACATATATATATTTATATATATATGTCGTGCCGAATAGGCAGAACTTGCGATCTTGGCTTAAACAGCAACGCTCATCTTGCCATATAGGACAAGTGAAAATTTGTGTATGCAATAATTTCGCCAAAATCATTCTGAACCTAACAAGAAAAATATATTTCACTGTGTTTGTTTAGTATTAAATTATTGTAAACAAATCTAATATATATACCGAATGGGAGACTCTTGCTGCTCCAGCACCAAACCCTAGTGCAGCACTGGCTCACAAACAGTCAAGCTGGGATAGCCCAATTGCTGAAAAGGTGCTTGCCAACATGCTCAGGGCTGCAACATCAGATAGGGAGATTGCCCGTCTCCAGGCTGTGAGTGCACCTCACTCCGGGGACTTCCTCCAAACAGTTCCCATATCGGCAATGGGAACGCGACTCGACCCTAAGACCCTCCGTATTGCAGTGGCTCTGCGCCTTGCTGCCCCAATTCACACAGAATATATGTGTATTTGCGGCGAAGTGCAAGCAGACCAATACGGTCTACATGGTCTTAACTGTTCCAAAACCAAGGGCTGGCATGCAAGACACAACGAGGTCAACGACATCATTAAGAGAACCCTTGCTACAGCTGGATGCCCTGCCGAGAGGGAGCCACGATCACTTGCAGCAAACAATACCCACAACCCAGCAAACCGCCCCGACGGGATCACCATCTATCCTTGGAAGAATGGCAAGCTCTTAGCATGGGACTATACCTGTGTGTCCACACTGGCTGACACCTATATCCGTCACAGTGTGGGGCGACAGGGAGGAGCTGCTAACCACAGGGAGGAGTACAAGATCAGCAAGTACAGGGACATTAGCCAACAGTATCAATTTGTCCCAGTGGGATCGGAGACCTTGGGATCATGGGGAAAAAATGCCACACGTTTCCTTAAAGAATTGGGTTCCAGACTCATCGACACCACCAGGGACCCAAGGGCAGCCACTTTCATGTTCCAGCGCCTCAGCGTCGCCATCCAGAGGGGAAATGCTTGCTGCATACTTGGCTCACGTCCAGCCTCGGAGGAGCTGGAGGAAATTCATCATCTTTGATACATTGTGCCATTGTATTTATATATATATATATATATATATATATATATATATATATATATATATATATATATATATATATATATATATATATATATATATATATATATATATATATATGTATATATATATATTATTATTATTATTATTATCACACTGGCCGATTCCCACCAAGGCAGGGTGGCCCGAAAAAGAAAAACTTTCACCATCATTCACTCCATCACTGTCTTGCCAGAAGGGTGCTTTACACTACAGTTTTTAAACTGCAACATTAACACCCCTCCTTCAGAGTGCAGGCACTGTACTTCCCATCTCCAGAACTCAAGTCCGGCCTGCCGGTTTCCCTGAACCCCTTCATAAATGTTACTTTGCTCACACTCCAACAGCACGTCAAGTATTAAAAACCATTTGTCTCCATTCACTCCTATCATATATACATATATATATATATATATATATATATATATATATATATATATATATATATATATATATATATATATATATATATATATATTTGTGTGTGTGTGTGTGTGTATAAATATATATAAACACTGATCTCTGGCTGAAGGAGACTCGAACCTACGAACCTTAGGACAAGGTACGCAGTGCTTTAGCAATCTACCCACACTGGACAATACCTTGGCGTGTAGCATGCGCTACACGTTTGATCCAAGGCAGCCAGCTTTCAGGGAGAAGGCTTACAGCTTTTCATCTCATCCCCTGCATGCTTCAGCCTTACTAGAGATTTGATCAATGCAAGGAATTCGCGAGAGCAGGCGAAATATACACAAACACTGATCTCTGGCTGAAGGAGACTCGATTGGTAAAGCACTACGTACCTTGTCCTAAGGTTCGTAGGTTCGCCTGCTCTCGCGATTTCCTTGCATTGTTCAAATCTCTAGTAAGGGACACTTTGGATTCTATTCCATCCGTCATGTCATTCACAAATACCAGAAACAGCATTAGTCCTAGGACTGTCTTATGTAGGACCCCGCTGGTCACAGGCGCCTACCCTGACTCCTCACCACGTACCATGACTCGCTGCTATCTTCCTGACAAGTATTCCCTGATCCATTGTAGTGCCTTCCCTGTTATCCCTGCCTAGTCCTCCAGTTTTTGCACTAATCTCTTGTGTGGAACTGTGTCAAATGCCTTCTTACAGTCCAAGAAAATGCAATCTACCCACCTCTCTCTCTCTCTTGTCTTACTGCTGTCACCCTGTCATATAACTCCAGTAGGTTTGTGACACAGGATTTACCATCCCTGAAACCATGTTGGCTGCTGTTGATGAGATCATTCCTTTCTAGGTGCTCCACCACTCTTGTCATGATAATCTTCTCCGTGACTTTGCATACTATACATGTCAGTGACACTGGTCTGTAGTTTAGTGCTTCATGTCTGTCTCTTTTTTTAAAAATTGGGACTACATTTGCTGTCTTCCTTGCCTCAGGCAATCTCCCTGTTTCGATAGATGTGTTGAATATTGTTGTTAAGGATACACATAGCACCTCTGCTCCCTCTCTCAGGACCCATGGAGAGATGTTATCCGGCCCCGTTTCTTTTGAGGTATCTAGCTCACTCAGGAGCCTCTTCACTTCTTCCTCGGTTGTGTGTACTGTGTCCAGCACTTGATGGTGTACCCACCTCTCCGTCTTTCTGGAACCCCTTCTGTCTCCTCTGTGAACACTTCTTTGAATCTCATGTTGAGTTCCTCACATACTTCACGGCCGTTTCTTGTTGTCTCTCCTCCTTCCTTCCTTAGCCTGAATACCTAGTCTTTGACTGTTGTTTTCCTCCTGATGTGGCTGTATAACAGCTTCGGGTCAGATTTGGCTTTCGCTGCTATGTCGTTTTCATATTGTCGTTGGGCCTCCCTTCTTATCTGTGCATATTCATTTTTGGCTCTACGACTGCTCTCCTTATTCTTCTGGGCCCTTTGCCTTCTATACTTCTTCCATTCCCTAGCACACTTGGGTTTTGCCTTCCTGCACCTTTGGATGAACCATGGGCTCATCCTGGCTTTTTCATTATTCCTGTTACCCTTGGGCACAAACCTATCCTCAGCTTCCTTGCATATTGTTGTTACATATTCCATCATCTCATTTTCCGGCTTCCCTGCCAGTTCTCTGTCCCACTGAACCCCTTTCAGGAAGTTCCTCACTCCCATGTAGTCTCCTTTCTTGTAGTTTGGCTTCATTTGTCCTGGCCTTCCTGCTTCCCCCTCCACTTGTAGCTCTACTGTGTATTCGAAGCTTAGAACCACATGATCGCTGGCTCCTAGGGGTCTTTCATGTGTGATGTTCTCATTATCTTCACTACTCAAGGTGAATACTAGGTCCAGTCTTGCTGGTTCATCCTCTCCTCTCTCTCTTGTAGTGTCCTTTACGTGTTGGTACATGAAATTTTCCAGTGCCAAATCCATCATCTTAGCCCTCCATGTATCTTGGCCGCCATGTGGCTCAAAATTCCCCCAATGGATTTTCTTGTGGTTAAAGTCACCAATGATCAGTAGCTTTGCCCTGCTTGCATGAGCCCTTCTGGCCACTGCAGCCAATATGTCAACCATCGCTCTATTGCAATATGTCAACCATCGCTCTCCTGCTGTTCTGTGGTGTGTTATACATCACTGCAATTACCACTCTTGGGACCTCCAGACTGAAGCATTCCCTCAATGTAATTAGTTGTTTCTCCACTGTCATCCTTTCTCTAGCTCATCAAAATTCCTTCGGTTTTTGATCAGCAGTGCCACTTCTCCACCCCTCCCCCTTTTCCCCCTGTCTTTCTTCAGGATCTGGTATCCTGTTGGAAAGATGGCATCCGTTATCATACCTGTAAGCTTGGTTTCTGTGAGATCTATGATGTCCAGTGATGCCTCTTTGACTCTTTTGTGCCACTCATCCCACTTATTTGTTATTCCATCTGCGTTTGTGCACCATACCTTCAGTTTCCTCTCCAACACTGTGGCTTGAGGGGCCTGTGAGGGTGGGGGACCTGGTAGCGTACTGTGGGAATCTGTAAGTGAGTGTGGGGTGGAAGCTGTGAATATGGATTGTAGTTTGTGTTGGAATGGTGTGATAGGTTGTGGGGTTCTGGGGATGGTTCTGTGTGTGCTTGCCCTTGTTGCTCTGCCCTGCTCTGATTGACCTCTGCTGGTTCCGTCCTTGTCTCCCTTCCTAGCTCCTTTCGCTTTTTTTGTTTTCTCCCTCAGCTGCTGTCATTCTGTTTGTGTTCTGTCTCTGTCTAGGAACACCCTCTTGTACTCTCCCGACCATTTCAACCGTGGTTTCTCTTGGAGGATCCTGTTCTGCACTCTTTCTGTCCTGAGAATCAGCTTGATCAGTCGTTTTCTCCCCTTCAAGTAACCCCCTATTCTCTGAAAATTTACAATCTCATCCATGTCTTCTTCACCTATTTCTGTGATGATGTTCTCAATCTCTTTACTTTCTGCCTGCCGTCTTTCAGTGTGTGTCCTTTCCTCTCTCTCCTGAAGCCCATGGATAAACACTGATTTTGCCCTTTCCTCCTCTCATTGCCTCTTCCTCTGTGGCTCTGGTTCCTGTCTGTATGTGGTCATTTTCTCCCTTATTTTTTCCAGTGGCTCTTGGTAGCATGGTTGTGCCTCTACATTTGACCTATCACCCTCTCAATCTGCGCCCAGCTGCTCTCCCCTTTCACTCCTTGGCCCTTCTTGGCAGGCTGATATGACCTTAGCATAATTCATATCTCGTTCATGTGTGTGTGTGTGTGTGTGTACTCACCTAATTGTACTCACCTAATTGTTGTTGCAGGGGTCGATGCGAGTGTGTCTTTATATATTTAAAGGTCACTAACATTATTCAGAATAATCGCTCAGGGAGGTCTGAATACATTTTGAGTTGCTTTTACATGCAAATAAATCCCATCCAATATTTCCCGACTAGAAAATTCTAAACCGTCCCTGAAAGTCTTGGAAAATTCTCGCCTCCCGTTCGCTTGTGCCAGAATGTAAGGAAGGAAGACTTACATTTCATATTAGTCAAAATGGAATTTATTTATGTAAAATTCTAATGACTTTTAAAGTTTTGGTTACCACCTTCATTTGTTGTTAGAGAAATGTACACACGACACAGGTACACATAGTCCTACATGGTGTACGCTAACATGTACTGACGACACAGGTACACATAGTCCTACATGGTGTACGCTAACATGTACACACGACACAGGTACACATAGTCCTACATGGAGTACGCTAACATGTACACACATCACAGGTACACATAGTACTTCATGGTGTACGCTAACATGTACACACATCACAAGTACACATAGTACTTCATGGTGTACGCTTACATGTACACACGACACAGGTACACATAGTCCTACACGGTGTACACTTACATGTACACACGACACAGGTACATATAGTCCTACATTGTGTACGCTTACATGTACGCACGACAAAGGTACACATAGTCCTACATGGGGTACGCTTACTTGTACACACGACACCTGTACACATAGTCCAACACGGTGTACGATAACATGTACACACGGCACAGGTACACATAATCCTACACGTTGTACGCTTACATGTACACACGGCACAGGTACACATAGTCCTACACGGTGTACGCTTACATGTACACACGATACAGGTACACATAGTCCTACACGGTGTACGCTTACATGTACACACGGCACAAGTGAACATAGTCCTACACGGTGTACGCTTACATGTACACACGGCAGAGGTACACATAGTCCTACACGGTGTATGCTTATATGTACACACGACACAGGTGTACATAGCCCTACATAGTGTACGCTTACATGTACACACGACACAGGTACACATAGTCCTACACGGTGTACTCTTACATGTACACACGGCACAGGTACACATAGTCTTACACTGTGTACGCTTATATGTACACACGACACAGGTGTACATAGTCCTACACGGTGTACGCTTACATGTACACACGACACAGGTACACATAGTCCTGCACTGTGTACGCTTACATGTACACACGGCACAGGCACACATAGTCTTGTGATGAATGGTTTGAAAAACCGACAAGTTGAAGATTGAGACACTTATGCAACATATGGGAATCTTTATTCAGGAAACGTTTCACCACACAGTGGATTCGTCAGTCCAATACAAAGAGGAAGGCGTAAGGAGAGGAGGAGTATGAGGTAATCAGTCCCTCAGCCTGGGGTCGATGTGTTCAGTCCATCAATCTTGTAGAATGTACACTCTACAAGATTGATGGACTGAACACATCGACTCCTGGTTGAGGGACTGATTACCTCATACTCCTCCTCTCCTTACGCCTTCCTCTTTGTATTGGACTGATGAAGCCACTGTGTGGCGAAACGTTTCCTGAATAAAGATTCCCATATGCTGCATAAGTGTCTCTATCTTCCACACATAGTCTTACATGGTGTAGGCTTATATGTACACACGACACAGGTACACATAGTCCTACATGGTGTACGCTTACATGTACACACGGCACAGGTACACATAGTCCTACATGGTGTACGCTTACATGTACACACGACACAGGTACACATAGTCCTACATGGTGTACGCTTACATGTACACACGGCACAGGTACACATAGTCTTACATGGTGTAGGCTTATATGTACACACGACACAGGTACACATAGTCTTACATGGTGTACTCTTACGTGTACACACAGCACAGGTGTACATAGTCCTACACTGTGTACGCTTACATGTACACACAACACAGGTACACATAGACATAGGTACACATAGTCTTACATGGTGTACGCTTACATGTACACACGGCACAGGTGTACATAGTCCTACACTGTGTACGCTTACATGTACACACAACACAGGTACACATAGTCCTACACGGTGTACGCTTGCATGTACACACGACACAGGTGTACATAGTCCTACACGGTGTGCGCTTACATGTACACACGGCACAGGTACACATAGTCTTACATGGTGTAGGCTTATATGTACACACGACATAGGTACACATAGTCTTACATGGTGTACGCTTACATGTACACACGGCACAGGTGTACATAGTCCTACACTGTGTACGCTTACATGTACACACAACACAGGTACACATAGTCCTACACGGTGTACGCTTGCATGTACACACGACACAGGTGTACATAGTCCTACACGGTGTGCGCTTACATGTACACACGACACATGTGTACATAGTCCTACACGGTGTACGCTTACATGTACACACGACACAGGTACACATAGTCTTACACGGTGTACGCTTACATGTACACACGGCACAGGTACACATAGTCCTACACGGTGTACACTTACATGTACACACGGCACAGGTACACATAGTCCTACACGGTGTACACTTACATGTACACACGGCACAGGTACACATAGTCCTACACGGTGTACACTTACATGTACACACAGCACAGGTACACACAGTCCTACACGGTGTACACTTACATGTACACACGGCAGAGGTACACATACTCCTACACGGTGTACACTTACATGTACACACGGCACAGGTACACATAGTCCTACACGGTGTACACTTTCATGTACACACGACACAGGTACACATAGTCCTACACGGTGTACGCTTACATGTTCACACGACATAGGTGAACATAGTCCTACACGCTGTGCGCTTACATGTACACACGACACAGGTGTACATAGTCCTACACGGTGTACGCTTACATGTACACAATACACAGGTACACATAGTCTTACATGGTGTACGCTTACATGTACACTCGGCACAGGTACACATAGTCCTACACGGTGTACACTTACATGTACACACGGCACAGGTACACATAGTCCTACACGGTGTACACTTACATGTACACACGGCACAGGTACACATAGTCCTACACGGTGTACACTTACATGTACACACGACACAGGTACACATAGTCCTACACGGTGTACACTTACATGTACACACGACACAGGTACACATAGTCCTACACGGTGTACACTTACATATACACACGACACAGGTACACATAGTCCTACATGGTGTACGCTTACATGTACACACGACACAGGTACACACTGTCCTACACGGTGTATGCTTCCATGTACACACGACACAGGTACACATAGTCCTACACGGTGTACACTTCCATGTACACACGGCACACGTACACATAGTCCTACACGGTGTACACTTACATGTATACACGGCACAGGTACACATAGTCCTACACGGTGTACACTTACATGTACACACGGCACAGGTACACATAGTCCTACACGGTGTACACTTACATGTACACACGGCACAGGTACACATAGTCCTACACGGTGTACACTTACATGTACACACGGCACAGGTACACATAGTCCTACACGGTGTACACTTACATTTACACACGGCACAGGTACACATAGTCCTACACGGTGTACACTTACATGTACACACGGCACAGGTACACATAGTCCTACACGGTGTACACTTATATGTACACACGACACAGGTACACTTAGTCCTACACGGTGTACACTTACATGTACACACGACACAGGTACACATAGTCCTACACGGTGTACACTTACATGTACACACGACACAGGTACACATGTACACACAGAGCAACAGCACAACAGAGATGGAAATGAAAGAACACAGATAATTTATGAATTATTTCCACCCATTCTGTGACAAACCAGACTGTTGGTGGATGATTAATGTTTGAAGGTCATGTGGAATAAGTGAATTATTATTATTAAAGATTAGCCGGTATTCTCCCGGCCCGGGCCTTTTCCAAGTGGTGGCCCGGCCTTGGCTCCCTCTTTAGGGAGTGTCTGAGACCTAAGTCTCCCATGGGAGGAGGCACAAGTACCTCCTCATCTTTGGGACCAACTGTCCCCAGGCCTAGCCAAAAGCTAGGCCTCTCTGGTCTGCCATCCCCGCTCCAAGGGGGCAAATGGGAATGACAGTCTTATGAGCTAAAGGCTCTGACACCTACCCTACCCTAGAAGGGTTAGGCATGGTGTCGATCATTATCTTATTATTATTATTATTATTATTATCATTTTTATTATTATTATTGTTATTATTATTATTATTATTATTGTTATTATTATTATTATTATTATTATTATTATTATTATTATTATTATTATTATTATTATTATTATTATTATTATTATTATTATTATTATTGTTATTATTATTATTATTATTATTATTATTATTATTATTATTATTATTATTGTTATTATTATTATTATTATTATTATTATTATTATTATTATTATTATTATTATTATTATTATTATTATTATTATTATTATTGTTATTATTATTATTATTATTATCATTTTTATTATTATTATTGTTATTATTATTATTATTATTATTGTTATTATTATTATTATTATTATTATTATTATTATTATTATTATTATTATTATTATTATTATTATTATTATTATTATTGTTATTATTATTATTATTATTATTATTATTATTATTATTATTATTGTTATTATTATTATTATTATTATTATTATTATTATTATTATTATTATTGTTGTTATTATTATTATTATTATTTTTATTATTATTATTATTATTATTATTATTATTATTATTATTATTATTATTATTATTATTATTATTATTATTATTATTATTATTATTATTATTATTATTATTATTATTATTATTGTTATTATTATTATTATTATTATTATTATTGTTATTATTATTATTATTATTACTATTGTTAGTACAGTATTTATCAAATTAGTACAGGCAATAAATGATGATAAATTAGAGAGAAAAAATCATGTTATACAGAGGAAGGTTTGTTAACTAAGATAACAAACTGGTGAGAGTGTGTCATAGTTAACAGTTTATTGTTATGACGAACCTTTGTCCGTTGACACCGGAAGTCCTGAAGGATAACTGAAAGATAACATGTGTATGAGTCACTGCTGAAGTTAGAGCTATCGTAGTTATGAAGGATTACTGAAAGATAACACATGTATGAGTCACTGCTGAAGTTAGAGCTATCGTAGTTATGAAGGATTACTGAAAGATAACAAGTGTATGAGTCACTGCTGAAGTTAGAGCTATCGTAGTTATGAAGGATTACTGAAAGATAACACATGTATGAGTCACTGCTGAAGTTAGAGCTATCGTAGTTATGAAGGATTACTGAAAGATAACATGTGTATGAGTCACTGCTGAAGTTAGAGCTATCGTAGTTATGAAGGATTACTGAAAGATAACACGTGTATGAGTCACTGCTGATGTTAGAGCTATCGTAGTTATGAAGGATTACTGAAAGATAACACGTGTATGAGTCACTGCTGTAGTTAGAGCTATCGTAGTTATGAAGGATTACTGAAAGATAACACGTGTATGAATCACTCCTGAAGTTAGAGCTATCGTAGTTATGAAGGATTACTGAATGATAACTCGTGTATGAGGCACTCCTGAATACAGAGCTATCGTAGTTATGAAGGATTACTCAAAGATAACACGTGTATGAGGCACTCCTGAAGAGTTATCGTAGTTATGGAGGAATTCTGAAAGATAGCACGTGTATGAGGCGCTCTTCAAGTTAGAGTTGAAGATAACAAGTGTAGGAGAGACTCCTGTTAATTTTATAAGTAATCACTCTTTTAACTCTCTGCTTCAGAAAGCAGAGAACCTTCTGCTCATGTTATTCAGTACTCCAGCACGACAACGATAACCCCAGTATCAGGAGTCTACTACGTGTGTAATTGTTCAGTACTCCAGCACGACAACGATAACCCCAGTATCAGGAGTCTACTACGTGTGTAATTGTTCAGTACTCCAGCACGACAACGATAACCCCAGTATCAGGAGTCTACTACGTGTGTTATTGTTCAGTACTCCAGCACGACAACGATAACCCCAGTATCAGGAGTCTACTACGTGTGTTATTGTTCAGTACTCCAGCACGACAACGATAACCCCAGTATCAGGAGTCTACTACGTGTGTTATTGTTCAGTACTCCAGCACGACAACGATAACCCCAGTATCAGGAGTCTACTACGTGTGTTATTGTTCAGTACTCCAGCACGACAACGATAACCCCAGTATCAGGAGTCTACTACGTGTGTTATTGTTCAGTACTCCAGCACGACAACGATAACCCCAGTATCAGGAGTCTACTACATGTGTTATTGTTCAGTACTCCAGCACGACAACGATAACCCCAGTATCAGGAGTCTACTACGTGTGTTATTGTTCAGTACTCCAGCACAACAACGATAACCCCAGTATCAGGAGTCTACTACGTGTGTTATTGTTCAGTACTCCAGCACGACAACAATAACCCCAGTATCAGGAGTCTACTACGTGTGTTATTGTTCAGTACTCCAGCACAACAACGATAACCCCAGTATCAGGAGTCTACTACGTGTGTTATTGTTCAGTACTCCAGCACGACAACGATAACCCCAGTATCAGGAGTCTACTACGTGTGTTATTGTTCAGTACTCCAGCACGACAACGATAACCCCAGTATCAGGAGTCTACTACGTGTGTTATTGTTCAGTACTCCAGCACGACAACGATAACCCCAGTATCAGGAGTCTACTACGTGTGTTATTGTTCAGTACTCCAGCACGACAACGATAACCCCAGTATCAGGAGTCTACTACGTGTGTTATTGTTCAGTACTCCAGCACAACAACGATAACCCCAGTATCAGGAGTCTACTACGTGTGTTATTGTTCAGTACTCCAGCACGACAACGATAACCCCAGTATCAGGAGTCTACTACGTGTATTATTGTTCAGTACTCCAGCACGACAACGATAACCCCAGTATCAGGAGTCTACTACGTGTGTTATTGTTCAGTACTCCAGCACGACAACGATAACCCCAGTATCAGGAGTCTACTACGTGTGTTATTGTTCAGTACTCCAGCACGACAACAATAACCCCAGTATCAGGAGTCTACTACGTGTGTTATTGTTCAGTACTCCAGCACGACAACGATAACCCCAGTATCAGGAGTCTACTACGTGTGTTATTGTTCAGTACTCCAGCACGACAACGATAACCCCAGTATCAGGAGTCTACTACGTGTGTTATTGTTCAGTACTCCAGCACGACAACGATAACCCCAGTATCAGGAGTCTACTACGTGTGTTATTGTTCAGTACTCCAGCACGACAACGATAACCCCAGTATCAGGAGTCTACTACGTGTGTTATTGTTCAGTACTCCAGCACGACAACGATAACACCAGTATCAGGAGTCTCCAACGTGTGTTATTGTTCAGTACTCCAGCACGACAACGATAACACCAGTATCAGGAGTCTCCAACGTGTGTTATTGTTCAGTACTCCAGCACGACAACGATAACCCCAGTATCAGGAGTCTACTACGTGTGTTATTGTTCAGTACTCCAGCACGACAACGATAACACCAGTATCAGGAGTCTACTACATGTGTTATTGTTCAGTACTTCAGCACGACAACGATAACCCCAGTATCAGGAGTCTACTACGTGTGTTATTGTTCAGTACTCCAGCACGACAACGATAACCCCAGTATCAGGAGTCTACTACGTGTGTTATTGTTCAGTACTCCAGCACGACAACGATAACCCCAGTATCAGGAGTCTACTACGTGTGTTATTGTTCAGTACTCCAGCACGACAACGATAACCCCAGTATCAGGAGTCTACTACGTGTGTTATCGTTCAGTACTCCAGCACGACAACGATAACCCCAGTATCAGGAGTCTACTACGTGTGTTATTGTTCAGTACTCCAGCACGACAACGATAACCCCAGTATCAGGAGTCTACTACGTGTGTTATTGTTCAGTACTCCAGCACGACAACGATAACCCCAGTATCAGGAGTCTACTACGTGTGTTATTGTTCAGTACTCCAGCACGACAACGATAACCCCAGTATCAGGAGTCTACTACGTGTGTTATTGTTCAGTACTCCAGCACGACAACGATAACCCCAGTATCAGGAGTCTACTACGTGTGTTATTGTTCAGTACTCCAGCACGACAACGATAACCCCAGTATCAGGAGTCTACTACGTGTGTTATTGTTCAGTACTCCAGCACGACAACGATAACCCCAGTATCAGGAGTCTACTACGTGTGTTATTGTTCAGTACTCCAGCACGACAACGATAACCCCAGTATCAGGAGTCTACTACGTGTGTTATTGTTCAGTACTCCAGCACGACAACGATAACCCCAGTATCAGGAGTCTACTACGTGTGTTATTGTTCAGTACTCCAGCACGACAACAATAACCCCAGTATCAGGAGTCTACTACGTGTGTTATTGTTCAGTACTCCAGCACGACAACGATAACCCCAGTATCAGGAGTCTACTACGTGTGTTATTGTTCAGTACTCCAGCACGACAACGATAACCCCAGTATCAGGAGTCTACTACGTGTGTTATCGTTCAGTACTCCAGCACGACAACGATAACCCCAGTATCAGGAGTCTACTACGTGTGTTATTGTTCAGTACTCCAGCACGACAACGATAACCCCAGTATCAGGAGTCTACTACGTGTGTTATTGTTCAGTACTCCAGCACGACAACGATAACCCCAGTATCAGGAGTCTACTACGTGTGTTATTGTTCAGTACTCCAGCACGACAACGATAACCCCAGTATCAGGAGTCTACTACGTGTGTTATTGTTCAGTACTCCAGCACGACAACGATAACCCCAGTATCAGGAGTCTACTACGTGTGTTATTGTTCAGTACTCCAGCACGACAACGATAACCCCAGTATCAGGAGTCTACTACGTGTGTTATTGTTCAGTACTCCAGCACGACAACGATAACCCCAGTATCAGGAGTCTACTACGTGTGTTATTGTTCAGTATTCCAGCACGACAACGATAACCCCAGTATCAGGAGTCTACTACGTGTGTTATTGTTCAGTACTCCAGCACGACAACGATAACCCCAGTATCAGGAGTCTACTACGTGTGTTATTGTTCAGTACTCCAGCACGACAACGATAACCCCAGTATCAGGAGTCTACTACGTGTGTTATTGTTCAGTACTCCAGCACGACAACGATAACCCCAGTATCAGGAGTCTACTACGTGTGTTATTGTTCAGTACTCCAGCACGACAACGATAACCCCAGTATCAGGAGTCTACTACGTGTGTTATTGTTCAGTACTCCAGCACGACAACGATAACCCCAGTATCAGGAGTCTACTACGTGTGTTATTGTTCAGTACTCCAGCACGACAACGATAACCCCAGTATCAGGAGTCTACTACGTGTGTTATTGTTCATTACTCCAGCACGACAACGATAACCCCAGTATCAGGAGTCTACTATGTGTGTTATTGTTCAGTACTCCAGCACGACAACGATAACCCCAGTATCAGGAGTCTACTACGTGTGTTATTGTTCAGTACTCCAGCACGACAACGATAACCCCAGTATCAGGAGTCTACTACGTGTGTTATTGTTCAGTACTCCAGCACAACAACGATAACCCCAGTATCAGGAGTCTACTACGTGTGTTATTGTTCAGTACTCCAGCACGACAACGATAACCCCAGTATCAGGAGTCTACTACGTGTGTTATTGTTCAGTACTCCAGCACGACAACGATAACCCCAGTATCAGGAGTCTACTACGTGTGTTATTGTTCAGTACTCCAGCACGACAACGATAACCCCAGTATCAGGAGTCTACTACGTGTGTTATTGTTCAGTACTCCAGCACGACAACGATAACCCCAGTATCAGGAGTCTACTACGTGTGTTATTGTTCAGTACTCCAGCACGACAACGATAACCCCAGTATCAGGAGTCTACTACGTGTGTTATTGTTCAGTACTCCAGCACAACAACGATAACCCCAGCATCAGGAGTCTCCAACGTGTGTTATCAATTAGCACTCCAGCACGACAACGATAACCCCAGTATCAGGAGTCTACTACGTGTGTTATCGTTCAGTACTCCAGCACAACAACGATAACCCCAGTATCAGGAGTCTACTACGTGTGTTATCGTTCAGTACTCCAGCACAACAACGATAACCCCAGTATCAGGAGTCTACTACGTGTGTTATCGTTCAGTACTCCAGCACAACAACGATAACCCCAGTATCAGGAGTCTACTACGTGTGTTATCGTTCAGTACTCCAGCACAACAACGATAACCCCAGCATCAGGAGTCTCCAACGTGTGTTATCAATTAGCACTCCAGCACGACAACGATAACCCCACAATCAAGAGTCTACTACGTGTGTTATGTTTCAGTACTCCCTCATGATGTAGTTTCTCACATTCCCTCATGATGTAGTCTCACACTCACTCATAATGTAGTCTTTCTCACACTCCTTCATGATGTAGCCTCGCTCTCCCTCATGGTGTAGTCTCACAATCCCTATTGATGTACTCTTTCTCACACTCCCTCATGATGTATTCTCTCACAATCCCTGATGATGTGGTCTAACTCTCCCTCATGATGTAGTCTCTCACATTCCCTCATCATGTAGTCTCACACTCCCTTATGATGTTGTCTTTCTCAAACTCCCTCATGATGTAGTCTCTCACATTTCCTCATGATGTAGTGTCACACTCGCTAATGATGTAGTCTCTCACACTCCCTCATGATGTAGCCTCACTCTCCCTCATGATGTAGTCTCACACTCCCTCGTGATGTATTCTCACAGTCCCTCATGATGTAGTTTCTCACATTCCCTCATGTTGTAGTCTCACACTCCCTAATGATATAACCTCTCACACTCCCTCATGACGTACTCTCACACTCCCTCATGATGTAGTCTCACACTCCCAAATGATGTAGCCTCTCACACTCCCTCATGATGTAGTCTCACACTCTCTCATGATGTAGCCTCACTCTCCCTCATGATGTAGTCTCACACTCCCTAATGATGTACTCTTTCTCACACTCCCTCATGATGTAGTCTCTCACATTCCCTCATGATGTAGTCTCACACTCCCTAATGATGTAGTCTTTCTCACACTCCCTCATGATGTAGTCTCACACTCTCTCATGATGTAGCCTCACTCTCCCTCATGATGTAGTCTCACACTCCCTCATGATGTAGTCTCACATTCCCTCATGATGTAGTCTCACACTCCCTCATGATGTAGTCTCACATTCCCTCATGATGTAGTCTCACACTCCCTCATGATGTAGTCTCTCACATTCCCTCATGATGTAGTCTCACACTCCCTCATGATGTAGTCTCACACTCCCTCATGATGTAGTCTCGCACTCCCTCATGATGTAGTCTCGCACTCCCTCGTGAAGTAGTCTCACTCTCCCTCATAATGTAGACTCACACTCTCTCATGATGTAGTCTCTCACTCCCTCATGATGTTGTCTTTATCACACTCCCTCATGATGTAGTCTCTCACATTCCCTCATGATGTAGTCTCTCACTCCCTCATGATGTTGTCTTTATCACACTCCCTCATGATGTAGTCTCTCACATTCCCTCATAATTCAGTCTCACATTGCCTCGTGATTTAGTCTCACACTCCCTCATGATGTAGTCTCTCACACTCCCTCATGATGTAGTCTCACATTCCCTCATGATGTAGTCTTTCTCGCACTCCCTCATAATGTAGTCTCACATTCCCTCATGATGTAGTCTTTCTCGCACTCCCTCATAATGTAGTCTCACATTCCCTCATGATGTAGTCTTTCTCGCACTCCCTCATAATGTAGTCTCACATTCCCTCATGATGTAGTCTTTCTCGCACTCCCTCATAATGTAGTCTCACACTCCCTCAAGATGTTCTCTCTGTCTATAATAATGTAGTTTCACTCACTCACTCATGATGTAGTCTCTCACACTCTCTCATATTGTAGTGTCTCTCAGACTCCCTCATAACGTATTCTCTCTCACTCCTGATGAGGTCTCACTCACTCATGATGTAGTCTCTCAGACCCCCTCATAATGTAGTCTCTCTCACTCATGATGTAGTCTCTCTCCCTCATAATGTAGTCTCTCTCACTCATGATGTAGTCTCTCTCCCTCATAATTTATTCTTTCTCACTCTCTCATAATGTAGCCTCTCACACTCGCTCATAATATAGTCTCTCTCACTCATGATACAGCCTCTCTTCCTTATTATATAGTCTCTCTCACTCATTCATGATGTAGTTTCTCTCCCTCATTATGTAGTCTCTTTCATTTACTCATGATGTAGTCTCTCGCTTTCACTCATGATGTAGACTCTTCCTTATAAAGTAGTCTCTCTCAGTCTTAATGTAGTCTCTCTCACTCATGATGTAGTCTCTCTCACTCATGATGTAGTCTCTCTCCCTCATAATGTAGTCTCTCTCACTCTCTCATAACGTAGTCTCTCTCACTCATAATTTAGTTTCTCTCCCTAATAATGTAGTGTCTCTCACTCTCTCATAATGTAGTCTCTCTCACTCATAATGTAGCTCTCTCCCTCATGATGTAGTCTCTCTCACTCGTAATGTAGTCTCTCTCCCTCATAATTTAGTCTCTCTCACTCATAATGTAGCCACCCTCCCTCATAATGTAGTCTCTCTCTCTCGTAATGTAGTCTCTCTCCCTCATAATGTGGTCTCTCTCACTCTCTCATAATGTAGTCTCTCACTCTCTCATAATGTAGTCTCTCACTCTCTCGTAATGTAGTCTCTCTCGCTCCCTCATAATGTAGTTTCTCACTCTCTCATAATGTAATCTGTCTCATTCTCTCATAATATAGTTTCTAACTCTCTCATAATGTAGTCTCTCTCACTCTCTCATAATGTAGTTTCTCACTCTCTCATAATGTAATCTGTCTCATTCTCTCATAATATAGTTTCTAACTCTCTCATAATGTAGTCTCTCTCACTCTCTCATAATGTAGTTTTTCACTCTCTCATAATGTATTGTGTCTCACTCTCTCATAATATAGTTTCTCACTCTCTCATAATGTAGTCTCTCTCACTCTCTCATAATGTAGTTTCTCACTCTCTCATAATGTAATCTCTCTCACTCTCTCATAATATAGTTTCTCACTCTCTCATAATGTAGTCTCTCTCACTCTCTCATAATGTAGTTTATCACTCTCTCATAATGTAATCTCTCTCACTCACTCATGATGTAGTCTCTCTCCCTCATAATGTAGTTTCTCACTCTCTCATAATGTAGTCTCTCTCACTCCCTCATGACGTCATGGCAAGCAACTTAGGTCACACACAAGTCTTCGCAACTTGGGCAATATTTCCCAATATGGAGATTCAACATACGAAACAATTTTAAGTTTAAGCCATTTAGGATTACTAACTTATTAGGGATCAGGATTTAATTAAATCCAGAGCCAGGATGTGCTGCTGCTCTTTTCCAAGACTTTGCGACTTGTCCTATTCAGTATTATTAATCTATTTTGTTAATATTACCAAACAAAATATATAATTTTGGGGGTATTTTGATAAATATGTATAAAACGTGTTTTGCGATGTTTTTCTGAAATTTCTTTTGTTAATATTGACTACTTGGTGTTTCCTGGAAAGTATTATTTTGTGTAATTGGTTGATTCTCAAAGATTTTTTTCAGACTTTTCTCTCTTCTCAGAGACCACTAAAATATAATAAGTTGTATTTTTTATTATGTAATGTGAGACAAACTGCTTAAAATACGGAAAAATGGTACAGACGTGGAGAATACAATACACGAGGTTTGAGGGATACATAATGAATACTTATTGCTATGCATTTTCAAAAAAATCGCTGAACATAACTCATCCTGCTACACAGAGCTGGGACGCGTTCCCATAATGCCACTGGCATCGCCCTTCTAACTGCCTTGGGATCCCTAGGTGCCCTAATGAGTCTTTTGCCTAGCTCCTTAAGGAACTTAGATGCACTCTTTCCTCATGGGCCAAAAATCCCTGAGCCTGTGGGAACAAACAGTTAATGACGGGCAAGTTCACCATATTTTCTAGACATCTTGGGATTCCGTGAAGCAGGCAGCTGCCTCTCTTTTCTGTATTGGAAATATGTTTGTAGACTCACATGTATGGTTCCACATCACCTGCTTTCTGTATATCCGGGTTTACATGGTAATTCTATCTGGAATATCTGAGACTACTTAATGGTCCATTTCGGACAGAAAAGTCATCGTAAGTTTCTTTCTACTATGTGCAGGTTATTTGTTTACGAGTGCTTCTGGTTGCAGTCGGATCTGCATAGCTGGGGCGGCTTTCGTATTGCTGGGCAGCTGGCTTTTGCAAGGTTCCTCTTAATAATGTTGTGCCTTACAATCCGTTAGATCTACGAATAGGTCTGCCGATTCTTTATCGTAGATACACCAGAGTTCGGCGAGGATAGGGAAAGAAAGGTGAAGGGCAACGACAATGCTGATGGTCTGGGGGTCGAGGTGTATGCCAATGGAGGAATTGGGGACAACCAACAGGAAGTCCCCTGCATGCAATACTCTCCACTACAGGGTCATCCCAGTGTGACTGTAGTTGTTGAGAATACCAGGTCTTGTTGCAGAACCCGTTAGATTATCCGAGAGCGTGGCTTCACTGAACTTTTGGTCACGACCCCCAACATGTCCCTAAGGTGTTTAGGAAGAATCGTTGCTACAAGTTCACTGGATGCCACATATGAGGACAGGAAAGTAAGTAGTGCAATCTTTAATGCCTTGGGGACACCAATACCTCCTAGTCTGATTGGAAGTGAGGTTGAGTGCTTTTGAGAATATCAACCTCTGGATACTGTTATATTCATGCAGTAAAGGCTTCCCATGTGAAGGTGCACTTCTCAGGAAATACGTTAACCTGGGCAGACTCTAGTACTTTGTGAGAAGGTGCAAGGCATACTGGGTGTCTTGATTGCCTATTCGCTGTTCCATCCTCCTCTTCAAATCGTCCAGTTTCTTTTCGAAAATTTCCAAGAGGAGCACCAAACAAGATACGATTTGTGAGGGTAATGGTTGACGGAACTGGTAATATGGATGTCACTGTGTCGATCACTTACTGATTGCCAGAGATGATTTCACACATAGATGGATTAATGATGAATCCCGCATCCTGTCCCTGTGTTATCATCTGAATACGATCTGCTGGAAGGAACTCTTTGTGCCAGTGTGCCATCATTCAGAAACCAGTTTTAAGTTCACAGGTCAGCCTAACAGAGATTTCCTTAACCATTACGCAGAAGAAAAACAGGGCGAAAGTATCCCCCTTGCTGGACGCCTTCCCATGAAGTGATTTCATACTCATCTAACAGCATCAGTTCTCTGCTACATCCAACTGAACCAAAAGGGAAGGAACTAGGGAAATGTTTTTGTACAACTGTTAATACACGTCTCTTTTCAGAAGATAATGCTCTTTCCTGAAATCTCGTTTTACCAGAACATTATCTTCAGTCAGGTTGTTAATATACGCCCTTGTTGCATGAACCGCAGCTTCGATGCTCTTAGGGACACCAAAGGTGTAATTTTGTCAAGAATCAGACCAGCCAAGGAGTTGTTAATTAACGAGCCTTGTGATTATAGATGGGACTGTGTCTGCAATCTCTCAGAAAACTGGATTAACCATCTCATTTAAATGCTTGGGTCTCGGTGTAGCCCCAAGCAGAGTCAGACGGGAACGACATAAAAGCTTAGTAAACGAATGATTCTTACACTAACAGTGGTTCCACAGTGGGGACAGTAGCTTTAGAATTGCTCGTGCTCCTGGATTTCCTGGCAGAGTAATTTCCTCTAAATGCTTTAGCAGTGGCAGCATCCCTGAAGACAGTATTACCTTCGCTGGTGATAATCCTCATTCCCCTCACGATGTTGCCCTCATCAATTTGTTTTTGTTCACTGGGACTCTGCCTGTCTCACTGTCAGTGGAACTATTAGGAATGGGTCTCCCTTTTATGTCTGTTTGGCTCTGTGTGTGTGTGTGTATACACACACACACACACACACACACACACACACACACACACACAAGCGAAGGTCCCCTCACGTGCTCCAGCGAAATATTTCATAATATTCCATTTATTTTAGTGCTTGCAAGTACTAAATAAGCTACCATGGCTCCAAAGAAAGCTCCTAGTGCCAAGCCTGTGGTAAAGAAGGTGAGAAATACGATTGAACAATATGAAAGTGGTACAAGTGTGGCCGAACAGTCCAGGATGTATAAGAAACCCTACACAACCTTATGTTCCATATTGGCCAAGAAAAATGAAATAAAGGATGCTGTTGCAAAGGGAGTAACTATGCTGACAAAAATGAGATCACCAGTACTGGAAGAGGTTGAGAAGTTATTATTGGTGTGGATAAATGAGAAACAATTAGCAGGAGATACTCTTATGACTTCGTTTATTTGTGAAAAGGCTAGGCAGTTGCATGAAGATTTGGTAAAGAAATTGCCTGCAAATAGTGGTGAAGTGAGTGAATTTAAGGCCAGCAAAGGCTGGTTTGAGAGATTTAAGAACCGTACTGGCATACACAGTGTTTTAAGGCATGGTGAGGCTGCCAGTTCGGACCACAAGGCTGCTGAAAAATATGTGCATGAATTCCAGGAGTACATAGAGGCTGAAGGACTGAAACCTGAACAAGTGTTCAATTGTGACGAAACAGGCCTCTTTTGGAAGAAAATGCCAAAGAGGACCTTCATTACACAAGAGGAAAAGGCATTGCAAGGACACAAGCCTATGAAAGACAGGCTGACGCTAATGTTCTGTGCTAATGCTAGTGAGGATTTCAAAGTGAAGCCATTACTAGTGTACCATTCTGAAAATCCCAGAGTGTTCAGAAAAAACAATGTTATGAAGAGTAAATTGTGTGTGTTTTGGAAATCTAATAGTAAGGCATGGGTCACGAGGGAAATTTTCGTCGAGTGGTTCAATGAAGTTTTTGGCCCTAGCGTGAAGGAGTATCTCCTGGAAAAGAAATTGGAGCTCAAGTGCCTGCTAGTAATGGACAATGCACCTGCTCATCCTCCAAACTTGGATGACCTAATTTTCGAGGAGTTTGGGTTCATCACAGTAAAGTTCTTGCCCCCGAATACCACTCCTCTCCTCCAACCCATGGACCAGCAGGTTATTGCAAACTTTAAAAAACTCTACACAAAAGCAATGTTTCACAGGTGCTTGACTGTGACCACAGACACTCACTTGACCCTAAGGGAATTTTGGAGAGAACACTTCAGCATCCTCCACTGCATAACCCTTATAGGTATGGCTTGGGAGGGAGTGACTACCAGGACTTTGAACTCTGCCTGGAGAAAATTGTGGCCAGATTGTGTCGACAAGAGGGATTTTGAAGAATTTGGGACTGACCCTAATGAGCCTATGTCTGTTGTAAAATCAATTGTGGCACTGGGGAGTTCCATGGGGTTGGATGTGAGTTTGGAGGATGTGGAAGAATTGGTGGAAGACCACAATGAAGAGCTCACCACTGAGGAGCTGCAAGAGCTTCAGCAGGAAGAGCAACACATCGCAGCTCAGAATCTTGCTGCAGAGGAGGAGGAAAAGAGATGGAAGAAGGTGCCTTCTTCAGAAATTAAAGAGATTTTTACTATGTGGGGTAAGATGGAAAGCCTTATGGAGAAACATCACCCTAACAAGGTTGTTGCAAGCCAGGTTGGCAACATTTACAGTGACAAAGTCTTGGACCATTTTAGGGAAGTGTTAAAGAGACGCCAGAAACAGAGCTCTCTCCACAGTTATTTTGTGAGACAGGACTCCAGTGACTCTCAAGGTGGTCATAGTGGCATTAAGAAACAGAGAAGAGAAGCAACCCCAGAAAAGCAAATGGTACCTGAAGTGTTGATGGAAGGGGATTCCCCTTTCAAACTATAAACAATCCACTCTCTCTCCTCCTCCAGTCTCCCATACACTAAGAAGAATCTCCAATAAAGGTAAGTGTTATGCTGTTAATGTTTCATTCATCATTTCCCATTGTATTGTTTATGTACTGCATGCATATTTCATGTTAAAAAATTTTTTGTTTTAATACTTCCGGGTGTCAGGAACGGATTAATTGTATTTACATTATTTCTTATGGGGAAAATTGATTCGTAAATCGTAAATTTCGTTTATAGTAACGGCTCCAGGAACGGATTAATTACGAACAACGAGGGACCACTGTATATATATATATATATATATATATATATATATATATATATATATATATATATATATATATATATATATATATATATATATATATATATATATATATATATATATATATATATATATATATATATATATATATATATACATATATGTGTGTATGTGTGTGTATGTGTGTGGAGTGTTAGCAAAGTAAAATTTATGAAGGGGTTCAGGGAAACCGGCAGGCCGGACTTGAGTCCTGGAGATGGGAAGTACAGTGCCTGCACTCTGAAGGAGGGGTGTTAATGTTGCAGTTTAAAAACTGTAGTGTAAAGCACCCTTCTGGCAAGACAGTGATGGAGTGAATGATGGTGAAAGTTTTTCTTTTTTCGGGCCACCCTGCCTTGGTGGGATTCGGCCAGTGTGCTAACAAATATATATAAATATATTTATATATATATATATATATATATATATATATATATATATATATATATATATATATATATATATATATATATATATATATATATATATATGTGTGTGTGTGTGTGTGTGTGTGTGTCGTGCCGAATATGTAAAAGTGGTCAATTAGCAAGAACTCATTTAAAATTAAGTTCTTTCTGAAATTTTCTCTTATACGTTTAAAGATATATTTTTTTCATGAATGTTAATGTAAAAAATTTTAATTTTGCACCAAAAGAATCTTAGAGAACTTACCTAACCTTATTATAACAAGAGCAATTTATTTTAGCCTT
>NC_091348.1:24634303-24694675 GCF_038502225.1 Cherax quadricarinatus
CATTTTTTTAAACTTTATATAAACAGTATCATGAAAGTATTGGTAGTTTTAGTTTCATAATTAATGTATCTAGAAAATATTCAGACCTTTATTTACGTAACTGATTTCTGATAATGTCTTCTCCGTATTACTAAATACGTAAATAGGTTCAGAAATTATATTTTGTTTCATCAGTTTTTAAGTTTCACTGGTGTGAGGGTGAGTCATAACTATCATAATTTTAAAAATGCAAAAATATTATGAAAGAATCGATATAGGTATCAGTACCAACGCTGTCACATGGATGTTAATCATGGGCTCTAAATGCTACAAAAAGGAGGAATCTGGTGGCTCATGCCAAGACAAATCTATTCTCATTACTAAATTTACAATTTGTTGTATTCTTAAATGTTTTGAACTACCTCATTATTGTAAATCGATTTAATCACTACAGTTATTTAACATTAATATCAGTATGCTCCATAATCTGTGTCAATATAGAGTAAGAATCTGTATTAGTCTGCCTGAAATGCCTAGGCATACATGTTGCTTGTTGAGCTAGTACACAAACAGAGAGTAGAATGAAATTAGCTCAGAGGCGTCCACACCACCGTATGTCCTTCGATGGTGGGTACAACATCTAGCTTGGCTGGATGCACCATTGTTAAAGATTGTGTGGTCAAGTGGTCTAAAGCGTCATGCATTTTCTCTCACCATGAGGCGGGCCAAAATAGCATGGGTTCGACTCCATGGCTAGTGCAATGTTGTTATTGATCAATACCACTTGTACCGTGGGTACAAATACATACATATATATATGTCGTGCCGAATATGTAAAACTGGTCAATTAGCAAGAACTCATTTAAAATTAAGTCCTTTCTGAAATTTTCTCTTATACGTCCAAAGATATATTTTTTTCATTGATGTTGATGTAAAGATTCATAATTTTGCACCAAAAGGAACTTAGAAAACTTACCTAATCTTATCATAACAGGAACAATTTATTTTAGCCTAACCCAACTAAATATATTTTAGATTTGTTTACAATAATTTAACACTAAACAAACACAGTGAAACATATTTTTTTCGTTAAGTTCAGAATGATTTTGGCGAAATTATTGCATACACAAATTTTCACTTGTCTTATATGGCAAGATGAACGTTGCTATTCAAGCCAAGATCGCAAGTTCTGCCTATTCGGCACGATATATATATATATATACATATATATATATATATATATATATATATATATATATATATATATATATATATATATACATATATATATATATATATATATATATGTATATATATATTTATATATATATATATATATATATATATATATATATATATATATATATATATATATATATATATATATATATATATATATATATATACATATATATATATATATGTATATATGTGTATGTATGTGTATGTATGTATATGTGTATATATGTATATATGTATATATATGTATATATATATATATATATATATATATATATATATATGCCATCTTTATATCAACAATGTATCTCTTAAATCTTCTGTGCCATATTATGTAATAAAATATTCCTATTGGTAAAAAAAAATAGTTTAAAAGATGGGGTGGTAGGGAAAGTGGAATATTCAAATGGCTTCAGGAAGAAATCCAAATATTCTTCCTTGAAGCCTTTTTATCCACTTCTCCGAGGCTATGGGTCCCACAATTTACACCAGAGGTGGACCCCATCCTATATATATTTATATATATATATTTATATATATATGTATGTATATATATATATATATATATATATATATGTGTGTGTGTGTGTGTATATATATGCAATAAGATCACAGCAAACAGGTGATTTCAGAATATGCAAAACAACCACTCTGAAAGAATAGAGAAATTTCTCTAGGAATTTCTCTATTCTTTCAGAGTGGTTGTTTTGCATATATATATATATATATATATATATATATATATATATATATATATATATATATATATATATATATATATATATATATATATATATATATATATGTGTGTGTGTGTGTGTGTGTGTGTGTGTGTGTGTGTGTGTGTGTGTGTGTGTGTGTGTGTGTGTGTGTGTGTGTGTGTGTGTGTGTGTGTGTGTGTGTGTGTCGTGCCGAATATGTAAAACTTTTCAATTAGCAAGAATTCATTTAATGCTAAGTCCTTTCTTAAATTTTCTCTTATACGTTTAAAGATATATTTTTTTCATTAATGTTAATGCAAAAATTTTTAATTTTGCACCAAAAGAATCTTAGAAAACTTATCTAACCTTATTATAACAAGAACAATTTATTTTAGCCTAACCCAACTAAATATATTTTAAACACGTTTACAATAATTTAGTACTAAACTAACACAATCAAATATATTTTTTTCGTTAGGCTCAGAATAATTTTGGCGAAATTATTGAATACACAAATTTTCACTTGTCCTATATGGCAAGATGAATGTTGCTATTTAAGCCAAGATCGCAAGTTCTGCCTATTCGGCACGACATATATATATATATATATATATATATATATATATATATATATATATATATATATATATATATATATATATATATATATATATATATATATATATATATATACATATATATATATATATATATATATATATATATATATATATATATATATATATATATATATATATATATATATATATATATATATATATATATACATATATATATATATATATATATATATATATATATATATATATATATATATATATATATATATATATATATATATATATATATATATATATATATGCAAAACAACCACCGTGAAAGAATAGAGAAATTCCAAGCACTTTCGTGACTACTCACATTATCAAGGAAAAATCATTGTTCCTTAATAATGTGAGTAGTCACGAAAGCGCTTGGAATTTCTCTATTCTTTCACAGTGGTCTTTTGCATATTCTGAAGTCACCTGTTTACTGTGATGTTATTGCACACACACACACACACACACACACACACACACACACACACACACGCAATGGGGCCAGATAACATCTCTCCATGGGTCCTGAGAGAGGGAGCAGAGGCGCTATGTGTACCCCTAACAACAATATTCAATTGCAACAGTTAGGTATCTTTATTTCGAAACGTTTCGCCTACACAGTAGGCTTCTTCAGTCGAGTACAGAAAAGTTGATAGAAGCAGAAGATACTTGAAGACGATGTAATCAGTCCATCACCCTTAAAGTTTTGAGGTGGTCAGTCCCTCAGTCTGGAGAAGAGCATTGTTCCAAAGTCTGAAACAATTTACCTAACTGTTGCATATGTGTCTTACCTAATAACCTGTCGGTATTTTATACCATTTTAATGTTCAACAATATTCAATACATCTATCGAAACAGGGAGATTGCCTGAGGCATGGAAGACAGAAAATGTGCTACCAATCTTTAAAAAAGGAGACAGACATGAAGCGCTAAACTACAGACCAGTGTCACTGACATGGTATAGCATGCAAAATCATGGAAAAGATTGTCAGGAGAAGAATGGTGGAACATCTAGAAAGGAATGATCTCATCACCAGCAGACAACATGGTTTCAGAGACGGGAAATCCTGTGTCACAAACCTACTGGAGTTCTATGACATGGTGACAGCAGTAAGACAAGAGAGAGAGGGGTGGGTGGATTGCATTTTCTTAGACTGCAAGAAGGCGTTTGACACGGTACCACACAAGAGATTAGTGCAAAAACTGGAGGACCAAGCAGGGAAGGCACTGCAATGGATCAGGGAATACTTGTCAGGAAGACAGCAGCGAGTAATGGTACGAGGCGAGGTGTCAGAGTGGGCACCTGTGACCAGCGGGGTCCCACAGGGGTCAGTCCTAGGACCAGTGCTGTTTCTGGTATTTGTGAATGACATGACGGAAGGAATAAACTCCGAGGTGTTCCTGTTTGCAGATGACGTGAAGTTGATGAGAAGAGTTCATTCGATCGAAGACCAGGCAGAAATACAAAGGGATCTGGACAGGCTGCAGACCTGGTCCAGCAACTGGCTCCTGGAGTTCAATCCCACCAAGTGCAAAGTCATGAGGATTGGGGAAGGGCAAAGAAGACCGCAGATGGAGTACAGTCTAGGAGGTCAGAGACTACAAACCTCACTCAAGGAAAAAGATCTTGGGGTGAGTATAACACCAGGCACATCTCCTGAAGCGCACATCAACCAAATAACTGCTGCAGCATATGGGCGCCTAGCAAACCTCAGAACAGCATTCCGACATCTTAATAAGGAATCGTTCAGGACCCTGTACACCGTGTACGTTAGGCCCATATTGGAGTATGCGGCACCAGTTTGGAACCCACACCTAGCCAAGCATGTAAAGAAACTAGAGAAAGTGCAAAGGTTTGCGACAAGACTAGTCCCAGAGCTAAGAGGTATGTCCTATGAGGAGAGGTTAAGGGAAATCAACCTGACGACACTGGAGGACAGGAGAGATAGGGGGGACATGATAACGACTTACAAAATACTGAGAGGAATTGACAAGGTGGACAAAGACAGGATGTTCCAGAGACTGGACACAGTAACAAGGGGACACAGTTGGAAGTTGAAGACACAGATGAATCAAAGGGATGTTAGGAAGTATTTCTTCAGCCACAGAGTAGTCAGGAAGTGGAATAGTTTGGGAAGCGATGTAGTGGAGTCAGGATCCATACATAGCTTTAAGCAGAGGTACGATAAAGCTCATGGTTCAGGGAGAGTGACCTAGTAGCGACCAGTGAAGAGGCGGGGCCAGGAGCTTGGACTCGACTCCTGCAACCTCAACTAGGTGAGTACAACTAGGTGAGTACACACACACACACACACACACACATATATATATATATATATATATATATATATATATATATATATATATATATATATATATATATATATATATATATATATATATATATATATATATATACATATATATATATATATATATATATATATATATATATATATATATATATATATATATATATATATATATATTTATATATATATATATATATATATATATATATATATATATATATATATATATATATATATATATATATATATATATATATGTGTGTGTGTGTGTGTGTGTGTGTGTGTGTGTGTGTGCAATAACATCACAGTAAACAGGTGACTTCAGAATATGCAAAAGACCACTGTGAAAGAATAGAGAAATTCCAAGTGCTTTCGTGACTACTCACATTATCAAGGAAAAATCATTTTTCCTTAATAATGTGAGTAGTCACGAAAGCGCTTGGAATTTCTCTATTCTTTCACAGTGGTCTTTTGCATATTCTGAAGTCACCTGTTTACTGTGATGTTATTGCACACACACACACACACACACACACACACACACAGACACATATATATATATATATATATATATATATATATATATATATATATATATATATATATATATATATATATATATATATATATATATATATATATATATATTTATTTATTATATATAGGGAGGTACCACCTCTATAGCTGGAATGGGGACCCTCATCCTCAGAGAAGACAATAAACGTACCTCAGGAAAAACTCAAGGTTCTCCCCGGAGCTGTTTGAATATTTTCTTCTCCTGCCACCCCCTATATTTTATATTCTATGTGAACATTTATTAATAAGCAGAATACATTTGCAGAAAAACACAAACATAAATACAATGGTACAATGTACTAAAGATCATGAATTTCCTCCAGCTCCTCCGAAACCAGACGCGAGCCAAGTATGCAGCAAGCATTTCCCCTCTGGATGGCCACGCTGAGGCGCTGGAACATGAAAGTGGCTGCCCTTGGGTCCCTGGTGGTGTCGATGAGTCTGGAGCCCAATTCTTTAAGGAAACGTGCGGCATTTTTTCCCTATCATCGCACTGTCTCTGATCCCACTGGGACAAATTGACACTGTTAGCTTATGTCCCTGTACTTGCTGATCTTGTACTCCTCCCTGTCGCCCAGTACTGTGATGGATGTAGGTGTCAGCCATTGTGGACACACAGGTATAGTCCCATGCTAAGAGCTTGCCATTCTTCCATGGATAGATGGTGATCCCGTCGGGGCGGTTTGCTGGGTTGTGGGTATTGTTGGCTGCTAGTGATCGGGGCTCTCTGCATACACAGTGTTTATGTATATTTCGCCTGCTCTTGCGAATTCCTTGCATTGTTAAAATCTCTAGTAAGGCTGATGCATGCAGGGGATGAGATGAAAAGCTGTAAGCCTTCTCCCTGAAAGCTGACTGCCTTGGATCAAAGTCTAGCGCAAGCTGGACGCCAAGGTATTGGTCCGGTCTGGTGAGAATGGTATAGCACTGCATACCTTGTTCCAAGGTTCGTAGGTTCGAGTCTCCTTCAGCCAGAGATCAGCTCCTGGCCCCGCCTCTTCACTGGACGCTACTAGGTCCTTTCTCTCCCTCCTCTGTGAGCTTTATCATACCTCATCTTAAAGCTATGTATGGTTCCTGTTTCCACTACTTCACTTGCTAGACTCTTCCACTTCCTGACAACTCTATGACTTCAGCTTCCAACTGTGACCCCTTGTTTCTGTGCCCCGTCTCTGGAACATCCTGTCTCTGTCCACCTTATCTATTCCACACAGTATTTTGTATGTCGTTATCATGTCTCCCCTAACCCTTCTGTCCTCCAGTGTCGTCAGGCCGATTTTCCTCAACGTTTCTTCGTCGGACATTCCCCTGAGCTTCGGAACTAACCTCGTTGCAAACCTTTTGCATTTTCTCTAATTTCTTGATATGCTTGACCAGGCGTGGGTATCAAACTGGTGCTGCATACTCCAGTATGGGCCTGACATACTCAGTATACAGTGTCTTGAATGATTTCTTACTAAGGTGTCGGAACGCTTTTCTCAGGTTTGCCAGGGGCCCATATGCTGCAGCAGTTTTCTGGTTGATGTGTGCTTCCGGAGACGTGCTCTGTGTTATGCTCACCCCAACATCTTTCTCCTTGAGAGAGGTTTGCAGTCATTGGCCACCTAGCCTATACTCCGTCTGCGTTCTTCTTTGCCCTTCCCCGATCTTTATGACTTTGCATTTGGCGGGGTTAAATTCGAGAAGCCAGTTGCTGGACCAGGTATCCAGCCTGTCCAGATCTCTTTGTAGTCCTGCCTCATCCTCATCGGATTTAATTCTCTTCATTAACTTCACATCATCTGCACACAGGGACACTTCTGAGTCTATCCCTTCCAGCACGTCATTCACATATACCAAAAATTGCACTGGTCCTAGGACTGATCCGTGTGGGACCCCGCTCGTCACAGGCGCCCACTGTGATACCTCATCACGCACCATGATTCGTTGTTGCCTCCCTGTCAGTTATTCACTGATCCATTGCAGTGCCCGTCCTGTTATGCGTGCCTGATCCTCCAGCTTCTGCACTAATCTCTTGCGAGGAACTGTATCGAAGGCCTTCCTGCAGTCCAGGAAAATGCAGTCAACCCACCCCTCTCTTTCATGTCTTATTTATGTTACTTTGTCATAAAACTCCAGAAGGTTTGTGACACAGGATTTGCCTTTCATAAATCATTGCTGGTTGTCGTTAATGATCTTGCCTCACCGTCTATCACAGGTATTACATATGGAACTATCTTGAGGTCTCCTGGGTCACTTTTTGATCATAAATATGATAAAGGAGTCACTAAGGAGTGGCAGAAGAGACTGATCAAGAAGCAAGTCTAAGCTGAGGTAACTCACCAAAGTATAGCTAAGTTAAAAGTAAGAGATGACTTAAAGTTCAGGACCTGTCACGTGATGAGGAAGGTGAACTATGAAGAGAAGTTAAGGGAAAGGTGAGGGGGTCTGTGGGGGAAGGTGAGGGAGTCTGTGGGGGAAGGTGAGGGAGTCTGTGGGGGAAGGTGAGGGAGTCTGTGGGGGAAGGTGAGGGAGTCTGTGGGGGAAGGTGAGGGACTCTGTGGGGGAAGGTGAGGGACTCTGTGGGGGAAGGTGAGGGACTCTGTGGGGGAAAGTGACTGGAACAGTTCACACTGTGAAGTATTCATAACGTCATCAGTCCCCAAAAATAACATTTAACGTTACTTTTTGATCAACCAATCAGTGAGAATATTTACTTTCATGAATATTACATCCAAATTAAGTGTTACTCCCTTTACTCCCCCTTTCTCCTCTCTCCCTTTCTCCTCTCACTCTCCCTTTCTCCTCTCACTCTCCCTTTCTCAATATACTGCCCCATTCTCAATGTACCGTCCTTTTCTCCCTGTACTGCCCTTTTCTTCCTGAACTTCCACTTCCTCCCTGTACTTTCCCTTTCTCCCTGTACTGCCGCTTTCTCCTTGTACTGTTCCTTTCTCCCATTATTGCCCTTTTATTACTATACTGCCCATTTTTCAATATACTTCAGCTTTCTCCTGCACTTACCTTTCCTCTGTTTGCTGCCCCTTCCTCACAGCAGCGCTGACTCTCTACATTGGTGCCTCTCACTACACTGCTTGGCTCTCACTACACTGCTTGTCTCTCACTACACTGCTTGGCTCTCACTACACTTCTTGTCTCTCACTACACTGCTTGGCTCTCACTACACTGCTTGTCTCTCACTACACTGCTTGTCTCTCACTACACTGCTGTCTCTCACTACACTGACGTTTCTCACTAAACTCCTGTCCCTCACTACACTGCTTGCCTCTCACTACACTGCTTGTCTCTCACTACACTGCGTGGCTCTCACTACACTGACGTTTCTCACTAAACTCCTTGTCTCTCACTACACTGCTTGTCTCTCACTACACTGTTTGGCTCTCACTACACTGCTTGTCTCTCACTACACTGCTTGGCTCTCACTACACTGACGTTTCTCACTAAACTCCTTGTCTCTCACTACACTTCTTGTCTCTCACTACACTGCTTGTCTCTCACTACACTGCTGTCTCTCACTACACTGACGTTTCTCACTAAACTCCTTGTCTCTCACTACACTGCTTGTATCTCACTACACTGTTTGGCTCTCACTACACTGCTTGTCTCTCACTACACTGCTTGGCTCTCACTACACTGACGTTTCTCACTAAACTCCTTGTCTCTCACTACACTGCTTGTCTCTCACTACACTGCTTGTCTCTCACTACACTGCTGTCTCTCACTACACTGACGTTTCTCACTAAACTCCTTGTCTCTCACTACACTGCTTGGCTCTCACTACACTGCTTGGCTCTCACTACACTGCTTGGCTCTCACTACACTGCTTGGCTCTCACTACACTGCTTGGCTCTCACTACACTTCTTGTCTCTCACTACACTGCTTGTCTCTCACTACACTGCTGTCTCTCACTACACTGACGTTTCTCACTAAACTCCTTGTCTCTCACTACACTGCTTGTCTCTCACTACACTGTTTGGCTCTCACTACACTGCTTGTCTCTCACTACACTGCTTGGCTCTCACTACACTGACATTTCTCACTAAACTCCTTGTCTCTCACTACACTGCTTGTCTCTCACTACACTGCTTGTCTCTCACTACACTGCTGTCTCTCACTACACTGACGTTTCTCACCAAACTCCTTGTCTCTCACTACACTGCTTGGCTCTCACTACACTGCTTGGCTCTCACTACACTGCTTGGCTCTCACTACACTGCTTGGCTCTCACTACACTGCTTGGCTCTCACTACACTGCTTGGCTCTCACTACACTGCTTGGCTCTCACTACACTGCTTGGCTCTCACTACACTGCTTGGCTCTCACTACACTGCTTGTCTCTCACTACACTGCTTGGCTCTCACTACACTTCTTGTCTCTCACTACACTGCTTGGCTCTCACTACACTGCTTGGCTCTCACTACACTGCTTGTCTCTCACTACACTGCTTGGCTCTCACTACACTTCTTGTCTCTCACTACACTGCTTGGCTCTCACTACACTGCTTGTCTCTCACTACACTGCTTGTCTCTCACTACACTGCTGTCTCTCACTACACTGACGTTTCTCACTAAACTCCTTGTCCCTCACTACACTGCTTGCCTCTCACTACACTGCTTGTCTCTCACTACACTGCTTGGCTCTCACTACACTGACGTTTCTCACTAAACACCTTGTCTCTCACTACACTGCTTGTCTCTCACTACACTGCTTGGCTCTCACTACACTGCTTGTCTCTCACTACACTGCTTGGCTCTCACTACACTGACGTTTCTCATTAAACTCCTTGTCTCTCACTACACTGCTTGTCTCTCACTACACTGCTGTCTCTCATTACACTGCTTGTCTCTCACTACACTGCTGTCTCTCATTACACTGCTGTCTCTCACTACACTGCTGTCTCTCATTACACTGCTTGTCTCTCACTACACTGCTGTCTCTCACTACACTGCTTGTCTCTCACTACACTGCTGTCTCTCATTACACTGCTTGTCTCTCACTACGTTGCCGTCTCTCATTACACTGCTTGTCTCTCACTACACTGCTTGTCCCTCACTACACTGCTGTCTGTCATTACACTGCTTGTCTCTCACTACACTGCTTGTCTCTCACTACACTGCTGTCTCTCATTACACTGCTTGTCTCTCACTACACTGCTTGTCTCTCACTACACTGCTGTCTCTCATTACACTGCTTGTCTCTCACTACACTGCTTGTCCCTCACTACACTGCTGTCTCTCATTACACTGCTTGTCTCTCACTACACTGCTGTCTCTCATTACACTGCAGTCACTCACTAGACAGTTTATCTCTTAGTACACTGCTTGTGTCTCGGTACACTATTTGTTCTACACTGCTGACTCACTACACTCCTATCTTTCACTACATTGCTTGTCTCTCACTATGTTGCTGTCTCTCATTACACTGCTTGTCTCTCACTACTCTGCTTGTCTATGACTACACTTCTTGTTTCTCATTACACTGCGTGTGTCTCACTACAATGCTTCTGTCTCACTACACTGCTTGTCTCTCACTACAATTTTTGTGTCTCTCTTCATTGTTGTCTCTTACTACACTGCTGTCATTCACTACACTTCTTTTCTCTCACTACAATGCATGTCTCCCACTATACACTGCTTATCTCTAGCAACAGTGCATGTCTCTCACTAATCTGCTTGTCTCTCACTACATTGCTTGTCTCTCACTAAACTGCTGTATCTCACAACACTGCTTGTCTATCATTACACTGCAGTCTCTCCCTACACTGCTGGTCTCTCACTAAATTGATATTTCTCACTACACTTCTTGTCTCTCACTACACTGCTGTCTCTCACTACTCTGCTGTCTCTCACTACTCTGCTGTCTCTCACTACTCTGCTGTCTCTCACTACTCTGCTGTCTCTCACTACTCTGCTGTCTCTCACTACTCTGCTGTCTCTCACTACTCTGCTGTCTCTCACTACTCTGCTGTCTCTCACTACTCTGCTGTCTCTCACTACTCTGCTGTCTCTCACTACTCTGCTGTCTCTCACTACTCTGCTGTCTCTCACTACTCTGCTGTCTCTCACTACTCTGCTGTCTCTCACTACTCTGCTGTCTCTCACTACTCTGCTGTCTCTCACTACTCTGCTGTCTCTCACTACACTGCTGTCTCTCACTACACTGGTGTCTCTCACTACACTGCTGTCTCTCACTACACTGCTGTCTCTCACTACACTGCTGTCTCTCACTACACTGCTGTCTCTCACTACACTGCTGTCTCTCACTACACTGCTGTCTCTCACTACACTGCTGTGTCTCACTACACTGCTGTGTCTCACTACACTGCTGTGTCTCACTACACTGCTGTGTCTCACTACACTGCTGTCTCTCACTACACTGCTGTCTCTCACTACACTGATGTCTCTCACTACACTGCTGTCTCTCACTACACTGATGTCTCTCACTACACTGCTGTGTCTCACTACACTGCTGTGTCTCACTACACTGCTGTGTCTCACTACACTGCTGTCTCTCACTACACTGCTGTCTCTCACTACACTGATGTCTCTCACTACACTGCTGTCTCTCACTACACTGATGTCTCTCACTACACTGCTGTGTCTCACTACACTGTTGTCTCTCACTACACTGATGTCTCTCACTACACTGCTGTGTCTCACTACACTGCTGTCTCTCACTACACTGCTGTCTCTCACTACACTGCTGTCTCTCACTACACTGCTGTCTCTCACTACACTGATGTCTCTCACTACACTGCTGTCTCTCACTACACTGCTGTCTCTCACTACACTGATGTCTCACTACACTGATGTCTCTCACTACACTGATGTCTCTCACTTCACTGCTGTCACTCACTACACTGATGTCTCACTACACTGATGTCTCTCACTACACTGATGTCTCTCACTACACTGATGTCTCTCACTACACTGATGTCTCTCACTTCACTGCTGTCTCTCACTACACTGATGTCTCACTACACTGCTGTCTCTCACTACACTGCTGTCTCTCACTACACTGATGTCTCACTACACAGCTATCTCTCACTACACTGCTGTCTCTCACTACACTACTGTCTCTCACTACACTGTTGTCTCACTACACTGATGTCTCTCACTACACTGATGTCTCTCACTTCACTGCTGTCCCTCACTACAGTTGTGTCTTTCACTAAACTGCTGTCTCTCACTTCTCTTCTGTCTCTCACTTCACTGGTGTTTCTCACTACTCTGCTGTCTCTCACTACACTGCTGTCTCTCACTACTCTGTTGTCTCTCACTACACTGCTGTCACTCACTACAGTGGTGTCTTTCACTACACTGCTGTCTCTCACTACTCTGCTGTCTCTCACTACACTGCTGTCTCTCACTACTCTGTTGTCTCTCACTACTCTGCTGTCTCTCACTACACTGCTGTCTCTCACTACTCTGTTGTCTCTCACTACACTGTTGTCTCTCAATACTCTGCTGTCTCTCACTACACTGCTGTCTCTCACTACACTGCTGTCTCTCACTATACTGCTGTCTCTCACTACACTGCTGTCTCTCACTACACTGCTGTCTCTCACTACACTGCTGTCTTTCAATACACTGCTGTCTCTCACTACACTGCTGTCTCTCACTACACTGCTGTCTCTCACTACACTGCTGTCTTTCAATACACTGCTGTCTCTCACTACACTGCTGTCTCTCACTACACTGCTGTCTCTCACTACACTGCTGTCTCTCACTCCACTGCTGTCTCTCACTACACTGTTGTCTCTCAATACTCTGCTGTCTCTCACTACACTGCTGTCTTTCAATACACTGCTGTCTCTCACTACACTGCTGTCTCTCACTACACAGCTATCTCTCACTACACTGCTGTCTCTCACTACACTACTGTCTCTCACTACACTGTTGTCTCACTACACTGATGTCTCTCACTACACTGATGTCTCTCACTTCACTGCTGTCACTCACTACAGTGGTGTCTTTCACTACACTGCTGTCTCTCACTACTCTGCTGTCTCTCACTACACTGCTGTCTCTCACTACTCTGTTGTCTCTCACTACACTGCTGTCTCTCACTACTCTGTTGTCTCTCACTACACTGCTGTCTTTCAATACACTGCTTGTCTATCACTATACTGCTGTCTCTCACTATACTGCTGTCTCTGACTACTCTGTTGTCTCTCACTCCACTGCTGTCTCTCACTACACTGTTGTCTCTCAATACTCTGCTGTCTCTCACTCCACTGCTGTCTCTCACTACACTGTTGTCTCTCAATACTCTGCTGTCTCTCACTACACTGCTGTCTCTCACTACTCTGTTGTCTCTCACTACACTGCTGTCTCTCACTACTCTGTTGTCTCTCACTACACTGCTGTCTTTCAATACACTGCTTGTCTATCACTATACTGCTGTCTCTCACTATACTGCTGTCTCTGACTACTCTGTTGTCTCTCACTCCACTGCTGTCTCTCACTACACTAGTGCTTCTGTCTACTCTTCTGTCTCTCACTACACTGTTGTCTCTCAATACTCTGCTGTCTCTCACTACACTAGTGCTTCTGTCTACTCTTCTGTCTCTCACTACAGTGGTGTCTCTCACTATAATTGTGTCTCTCACTACAGTGGTGTCTCTTACTACTATGCTGTCTCTCACTTCACTGGTGCTTCTGACTACTCTGCTGTCTCACTACAGTGGTGTCTCTCATTACACTGTTGTCTCTCACTACTCTGCTGTCTCTCACTACACTACTGTTTCTCACTATACTGATGTCTCTCGCTACACTGCTGTCTCTCACTACACTGCTGTCTCTCACTATACTGATGTCTCTCACTACACTGCTGTCTCTCACTACACTGCTGTCTCTCACTATACTGATGTCTCTCACTACACTGCTGTCTCTCACTACACTGCTGTCTCTCACTACACTACTGTTTCTCACTATACTGATGTCTCTCACTACACTGCTGTCTCTCACTACACTGCTGTCTCTCACTATACTGATGTCTCTCACTATACTGATGTCTCTCACTACACTGCTGTCTCTCACTACACTGCTGTCTCTCACTACACTACTGTTTCTCACTATACTGATGTCTCTCACTACACTGCTGTCTCTCACTACACTGCTGTCTCTCACTACACTACTGTTTCTCACTATACTGATGTCTCTCACTACGCTGATGTCTCTCACTACACTGATGTCTCTCACTACAATGATGTCTCTCACTACACTGATGTCTCTCACTATACTGATGTCTCTCACTACACTGATGTCTCTCACTACCCTGCTGTCTCTCACTACACTGCTGTCTCTCACTACACTGCTGTCTCTCACTACACTGATGTCTCTCACTACACTGATGTCTCTCATTACACTGCGTTCTCTCACTATGTTGATGTCTCTCACTATACTGTTATCTCTCACTACTCTGCTGTCTCTCACTACACTAATGTCTCTCGCTACACTGATGAATCTCACTACACTGATGTATCTCACCACTGCTGTCTCTCACTACACTGATGTCTCTCACTACACTGATGTCTCTCTCTAAACTGATGTCTGTCACTACTCTGCTGTCTCTCACTACACTGATGTCTCTCACTACACGGATGTCTCTCACTACACTGATGTCTCTCATTATACTGATGTCCCTCACTACTCTGCTGCCTCCCACTTCACTGATGTCTTTCACTACACTGATGTCTCTTACTACACTGATGTCTCTCACTATACTGATGTGTCTCACTACTCTGCTGCCTCTCACTACACTGATGTCTTTCACTACACTGCTGTCTCTCACTACACTGATGTCTCTCACTACACTGATGTCTTTCACTACACTGCTGTCTCTCACTACACTGATGTCTCTCACTATACTGATGTCTCTCACTACACTGATGTCTCTCACTACACTGCTGTCTCTCACTACACTGATGTCTCTCATTACAATGATATCTCTCACTATACTGATGTGTCTCACTACACTGATGTCTCTCACTATACTGATGTCTCTCACTACGCTGATGTCTCTCACTACACTGATGTCTCTCACTATAATGATGTCTCTCACTACACTGATGTCTCTCACTATACTGATGTCTCTCACTACACTGATGTCTCTTATTACACTGATGTCTCTCACTATACAGATGTCTCTCACTACACTGATGTCTCTCACTATACTGATGTTTCTCACTATACTGATGTCTCTCACTACACTGATGTCTCTCACTATACTGATGTCTCTCACTACACTGATGTCTCTCACTATACTGATGTCTCTCACTGCACTGATGTCTCTCACTACACTGATGCCTCTCACTATACTGATGTCTGTCACTATACTGATGTCTCTCACTACACTGATGTCTCTCTCTACACTGATGTCTCTCACTATACTGATGTCTCTCACTACACTGATGTCTCTCACTACACTGATGTCTCTCACTATACTGATGTCTCTCACTATACTGATGTCTCTCACTATACTGATGTCTCTCACTACACTGATGTCTCTCACTACACTGATGTCTCTCTCTATTCTGATGTTTCTCACTACACTGATGTCTCTCACTATACTGATGTCTCTCACTACACTGATGTCTCTCACTACACTGATGTCTCTCACTATACTGATGTCTCTCACTTTACTGATGTCTCTCACTACACTGATGTCTCTCACTATACTGATGTCTCTCCCTACACTGATGTCTCTCACTACACTGATGTCTCTCACTATACTGATGTCTCTCACTTTACTGATGTCTCTCACTACACTGATGTCTCTCACTATACTGATGTCTCTCAATACACTGATGTCTCTCACTACACTGATGTCTCTCACTATACTGATGTCTCTCACTACACTGATGTCTCTCACTATACTGATGTCTCTCACTACAGTGATGTCTCTCACTATACTTATGTCTCTCACTACACTGATGTCTCTCACTACACTGATGTCTCTCACTATACTGATGTCTCTCACTACACTGATGTCTCTCACTACACTGATGTCTCTCACTATACTGATGTCTCTCACTATACTGATGTCTCTCACTACACTGATGTCTCTCACTATACTGATGTCTCTCACTACACTGATGTCTCTCACTACACTGATGTCTCTCACTATACTGATGTCTCTCACTTTGCTGATGTCTCTCACTACACTGATGTCTCTCACTATACTGATGTCTCTCACTTTACTGATGTCTCTCACTACACTGATGTCTCTCACTTTACTGATGTCTCTCACTACACTGATGTCTCTCACTACACTGATGTCTCTCACTTTACTGATGTCTCTCTCTATACTGATGTCTCTCACTATACTGATGTGTCTCACTACACTGATGTCTCTCACTACAATGATGTCTCTCACTATACTGATGTGTCTCACTACACTGATGTCTCTCACTACAATGATGTCTCTCACTACACTGATGTCTTTCACTATACTGATGTCTCTCACTACACTGATGTCTCTCACTACAATGATGTCTCTCACTACACTGATGTCTCTCTCTATACTGATGTCTCTCACTATACTGATGTCTCTCACTACACTGATGTCTCTCACTACAATGATGTCTCTCACTACACTGATGTCTCTCACTATACTGATGTCTCTCACTACACTGATGTCTCTCACTACACTGATGTCTCTCACTACACTGATGTCTCTCACTACACTGATGTCTCTCACTACACTGATGTCTCTCACTACACTGATGTCTCTCACTACACTGATGTCTCTCACTTTGCTGATGTCTCTCACTACACTGATGTCTCTCTCTATACTGATGTCTCTCACTATACTGATGTCTCTCACTACACTGATGTCTCTCACTACAATGATGTCTCTCACTACACTGATGTCTGTCACTACACTGATGTCTCTCACTACAATGATGTCTCTCACTACACTGATGTCTGTCACTACACTGATGTCTCTCACTACAATGATGTCTCTCACTACACTGATGTCTGTCACTACACTGATGTCTCTCACTACAATGATGTCTCTCACTACAATGATGTCTCTCACTACACTGATGTCTCTCACTATACTGATGTCTCTCACTACACTGATGTCTCTCACTACACTGATGTCTCTCACACTGACGGAGACAGTTCCAAAATTTCAATATAATATTCTTGTATTTCCTTCGCCATATTCACGTTGAATTTCTTTAATATTTTCGTTACAATTTTCATGTTGCATGTTGCGTGTTGCATGTTGCATGTTGTGTGTTGCTGGTTGCGTGCTGTGTATTCCATGTTGCATGATGCTTGCTGCATGTTGAATGTTGTGTATTCGATGTTGCTGGTTTCATGTTGCGTGTTCCATGTTGCGCATTGCGTCTTCCGCTTTTGATGTTGCATGTTCCACTTTTGATGTTGCATGTTCCACTTTTGATGTTGCATGTTCCACTTTTGATGTTGCATGTTCCACTTTTGATGTTGCATGTTCCACTTTTGATGTTGCATGTTCCACTTTTGATGTTGCATGTTCCACTTTTGATGTTGCATCTTCCACTTTTGATGTTGCATGTTTTACGTTGAATGTCACATGTTTGAAGTTACATGATGTCTGTTGCGTGTTTCATGTTGCATGCTCAATGTTACATGTTGCGTACAGCGCTTAACATGTTGCGTGTTGCATGTAGCGTGTTTCATGTTGCATGCTCCATGTTACATGTTGCATGCAGCGCTTTACATGTTGCGTGTTGCATGTAGCGTGTTTCATGTTGCATGCTCCATGTTACATGTTGCATGCAGCGCTTTACATGTTGCGTGTTGCATGTAGCGTGTTTCATGTTGCATGCTCCATGTTACATGTTGCATGCAGCGCTTTACACGTTGCATGTAGCGTGTTATATATTGCGTATTATAAGATGCATGTTGCATGTTGTATGTTGCATACTTGCATGTTTTGCAAAATTTCCCTGTTTCATATGTTTCATGTTGCTTGTTTCATGTTGCTTGTTTCATGTTGCTTGTTTCGTATTTTGTGTTGCGTGTTCCATGTTGCAGGTTGCATGGTTCATAGTTCGTGTTGCATGTTGCCCGGTATATGGTGCAGGTTGTATGCTGCCTGGCACATTGTGCAGGTTGAAGGTTGCCTGTTGCATGATACAGGTTACAGGTTAACGGGTGCAGGTTGCAGGTTGCTTCGCACATGGTGCAGGTTGCAAGTTGCCTGGTGCCTGGAACATGGTGCATGGTGTATTTTGCCGGATGCAGGTTGCATGTTACCTGGTGCATTGTGCAGGTTGCCTGATGCACTGTATAAGTTGCAGATTGCCTGGTATATGGTGCAGGTTGTCCGGCACTTGGTACAAGTTGCAGGTTGCCTGCTGGAGGTTGCAGGTTGCCTGGGACATAGTACAGGTTACAGGTTGCATGGTGCAGGTTGCATGTTGCCTGGTGTATGGTGAAGGTTGTTTCTCGCATGAGACAGGTTGCAGGTTAGCCGGTGCAGGTTGCAGGTTGCCTGTCACAGGTTGCAGGTTGCATGGTGCAGGTTGCATATTTCCTGGTACACGGTACAGTGTGTAGGTTACATATTGCATTCCTCGTAATATGTAAGCTAGAGTTTGTTGGTGGCACCACTCTGTGGCACCTCATTGTGGCACTGTCATGTTATGTAACAGTGTGGCACTGTCATGTTATACAGCATTGTGGCGCTGTTATGTTATTTAACATTTCGTATTATGGCACTGTCGTGTTATAAAGCCTTTGTGTGGCACTGTCATGTTATATTTAGCCTCATTGTGGCACTGTCATGTTATATAGTATTATAGAACTGTCATGTTATACACTTTTATTGTGGCACTGTCATATTATAAAGCTTTATTGTGGCACTGTCATATTATATATTACTGTGGCACTGTCATATTATATAGCTTTTATTATTTTTATTATTATTATTATTATTATTATTATTATTATTATTATTATTATTATTATTATTATTATTATTATTATTATTATAATCAGAAAGAAGCGCTAAACCACAAGGGTTATACAGCATTATATAGGTATCACCACCATTACAACAGAATAGAGGTATCCTAGACCAGCAACTCGCCTACATACTAGGGATACCATCCTGGGATACATCTCTCCCCATCTCATCCAGTATTCCTGCGGCTGGTTCCTGCCGCCCATGTTTTCCCTCTCGTATGGAGTCTGCTTCCATTCACATGTAAATTATGCGTACACCTCGCGCGCTGCTGGCGCAGATACCCTACCTAAGGTGTTCATGACAACTGAGCATGGAGCAGTCTGTCAACGCTGACATTAGTATTTGGTCTGCCACATGCTGTTAGTGCTGACATCGGCATTCATTCACACATCAGCACTGACATCAATATTCGGTCTGTCTCACAATGTCACCGCTGACATCAGCGTACTGTTATCTATCACATAACAGCGGCTGTCTCCCACCGAGGTAGGATAACTCAAAGAGGAGACATATTGACTAGAATTGTGCTGTCGTGACAGTTTAGATGGCTCTCTCAACTGCAACATCTCACCTTCAGAGTGGAGGCACTGTAAGTCTACCTCCAGGACTCAAGTTCGGCTCACTGGCTTCCTCTTCATCCCTTCATATTACCTTGTCCACACACCAACAGCTCTCCACATCAAGTTAGGAAAACATTTGCCTCCTCTCACTCCAGTCTAACGTACACAAACCGGTTGGATGTTCAAAACACCGGTTCACTAATCCTTCCTTACCTCCTCCCATATCCTGGGCCGATCCTTACCCATCCTTAAACAGTAGATTTATACATCCCAAAACTACCTCAACAACATTCCCCAGGCCTCTGAATAAGAATACTTTTGAGAGCCTCGCACATTATAATCTCCAAGTTCCAATTTTTCTTCATAATCTTTGCACCAAACATTGCCCTCAGACACGACATCTGCACTGCCTCCAGCCTCCTTCTCGCTGCAACATTTTAAACTCATGCAACACACTCATATAGCAATGCCAGTACCACTATACTGTGGTACATTTCCCATTCTACCTACATAGATTAGATTCTTTGTCTCCACAGATACATCAGTAATACCATCCATCTTTTTCCCCTCTGTTCTGTAACTCACCTCATCTGTTATAGACCAAAATATCTGAGTACATTCACTTACTTCATACTTCCACTATATAATTTGATATCCTATTTTTCATTTTCTATACTCTTTGTTACTCTTATTAATTAACTGTTTTCTATGTTCACTTTTAATTTCCTTCTTTTATGTATCCCTCTCCGATTCCTCCACTAATATTTGCAAATTCTCGTTAGACTCCCTCACAAGCGCCTTGTCATCGACACGGCGCTTGTGGGTGAGTCTGTGATAATTTCCACTACGTATCGTCATCGTTTAATCCCGCACTTCTCCCAGACATCCTAGCGTTCACTTATTTTACAACCCCATCTATTAACATGGTTAACAACTGAAATGATATCCCGCATCCCAGCCTACTTGCACTGGAAAATAATCCCCTTCTCGTCTCACTGTCCACGTAAACACTAGTAACTGCCTTAAGTAACCTACCACTTATTCCATACATTTGCAGCATCTGTCTCATTGTTTCCCTGTCCATCCTGTCAGTAATAATAGCACCGACCTTGATAATGCTTTACAATACCGACAAGTTGATAAGTAAGTAAGTAATCTTCAGATTATGGAGCAATTCTCTTATCCAAGATGAGGGACTGACCACCTCAGAACAACGTCTTCAAGGGTGATGGACACATTACATCGTCTTTACAAATCTACTGCTTGTACTGCCTCTTATGTACACGACTGAAAAAGCCTGTTGTGTAGGCGAAATGTTTCGGAATATAGTTACCTAACCGTTGCACTTGTTTCTTATTAATAAAAGCAGTAATAGCAATATATATTTTTAACAAGTAAGACAGACACACAGGAAAATTTGTATATAGAGAGGCAGACAGAGGACGAAAAGTTATCCTAGTGATCTTAACGATGCTGTTATCCTGGTTATCTTAACCAAGTTGTTATCTTGGTGATTTTCACCATGTTGTTATCCAGGTAATCTTTATCATGCTGTTACTTGGTTATCTTGACCTTGTTGTTTTAGTTATCATCAGCTACGTAAGTGCTGGATCCTTAATTAAAGCTGCTTTCTCGCCAGGCAAACTCTCCTTTGATGTGAAAATTGAATTTTGGGAGAAAAGACAAAAATTCCCACATCAAGCAGAGTCCCCCAGTCACACCCTGGGTGTAACATCTGTGTTTAAGAATACTGTGTATGTTACACTTGTGTGTAAGAACTCTGTGTTGCATATCTGTTTAAGAACACTGTGTGTGTGTGTTACATCTGTATTTAAGAACACTATTTGTGTTGAAGAACACAATAATATATTTGCTACTTCTGTAAATGAAAAGTTTTTAAGATATTTAAGCATATTGAAATTGATTCTGAAGTCAGAATTGAGCCATCACGTTAGATATTGGCAAAGACATGTGGTTGTATGTTACATGTATGAACTTGAATACAACTCTGAGGAATGCCTCGCATCTGTCTGCTGACATATAAGAACATAAGAGCATAAGAAAGGAGGATCACTGCAGCAGGCCTGTTGGCCCATGCTCGGCAGGTCCTTTACAATTCATCCCACTAACGAAACATTTTCCCAACCCAATCCTCAATGCTACCCAAGAAATAAGCTCTGATAACTCTATCCACTCATTTGCAAGTCCACTCAAATCCAACCCCTCTCACTCATACATTTATCCAACCTAAATTTGAAACTACCCAAAGTCCTAGCCTCAATAACCCAACTAGGTAGACTGTTCCACTCATCAACTACCATATTTCCAAACCAATACTTTCCTATGTTCTTTCTAAATCTAAACTTATCTAATTTAAACCCATTACTGCGGGTTATCTCTTGGAGAGACATCCTCAAGACCTTATTTATATCCCCTTTATTTATACCCATCTTCCACTTATACACTTCGATCATGTCTCCCCTCATTCTTCGTCTAACAAGTGAATGTAATTTAAGGGTCTTCAATCTTTCTTCATAAGGAAGATTGAATAAACATCATGTCTGTTTGTCAGGAAGAGTGGCAGAGCATCATTCGTGCTCTGGGCGTTCCAGTCTTCAGATGTTTACTGAAGGTTACTCTTCATTGTCTACATTAGTGTTATTTTCCTTAAATTGTGTTTCTCTGCAACATACATTCGATTTATTATGCTTTATTATATGAAGTCTGTATTTCAAATTAACATGAACAGCTGAGGCTGCCTGAACAGCACAGACAGCTTTTGTTATGTCAACAAATCGTGTCAAGTAAGGCTTATTCAATACTTCGATTTCAAGATAGTTGATCAAAATATATCATGGACTACACTCATGCTGTACTGTTATGTATCTCTGGACTGACGACTTTGTTTATGACACTAAACGTGATAGTAGTGAAAAACACATATATCACTGATCTTTATGATCCATCAGAATCTGAGACTTTAAAACAGTCTCGTTTAATCACTCTACAAGAGTTAAATCAACTTGTAAGGGATCATGAACTATCAAAGCAGAAGACAGAACTGCTTGGAGTGCTCTTATAAGAGTGGAACGTTTTAGCAGAAAGAATAAACCATACCACGGGAGGGGTTAGAACCAGCGATCATAGAGTCTCAAAACTCCAGACCTTCGCGTTAGCCACCGTCTGAAGTTTTGAGACTCTCTGTGGCATGCAAAGAGTACGTAACCTTTATTCGGCGCATGTACTCACCCTCATTATTAAAAGGCTACATCCCCAGCCAGCGAACCGGGTACTAAGGATCGGATGATGGGGTCCCATCATCAGATCAGTACCTAGATTCAGCCAATGAGATGTGGGTCTGGCAATTGTGGAGGTGGCGTGGTCACTTCTCACCTTACTACCCTTGTCATTTCCATTCTAGAGCTGGTTGAACACGGTTGTCCATTCTGTCTCCAGGCTGTGTCTTTGCTTATAGATTCACCGTGTGGTACACATATATTTCCAACTGTATACAGTGTACATACTTGTAAATACTTATAATCGCAATTGGTGAAGTAAAATATAATTCAAAGTCATTCAGCTGTGTTTGTTCTGCTCCTTGCTCCCCTTTACACCCAAGATAACAGGCCTTATTGTTCCTGGGTTGTAATACTCTCTGATCACGGGTTCTAACCCCGCCCGTGGTTTGGTTTGTTTGCAATCGTGTCATTACGATTTCGTGAGTCATCTTCGTGCACGTCATTCTAGTTTGACAGTAATTCATCAAATATTGAATGCTGTGTGTTTCTTCACTGATGTGAATGATCTTATGAAGGAACTGGGCTGTAAACACCATTCTGATAAATGGACACTATTCATCGATTCCAGCAAAGTCAGTTTGAAAGCAGTGATCTTTCACAACGGCAATGATAAACTATTTGTTCCAGTGGCTCATGCTGTGGAATTAACGGTAACATACGAGTCCATGGATATTGTACTCTAACAAAATACAACGACCACAAGTGGTGGTCGCGGGAAGCTAAAAGTGATGTGGTTAATACTTGGTGTCCAGCTTGGTCGCTACTGAGTCACTCTTCCTGCTCCATGAGCTTTATCATACCTCTTCTTAAAGCTATGTATGGATCCTGCCTCCACTGCATCACTTCCCAGAATATTCCAATTCTTGACACCTCGTGACAGATGAAATACTTCCTAACATCCCTGTGATTCATCTGTGTCTTCAACTTCCAACTGTTTCCCCTTGTTGCTGTGTCCCATCTCTGGAACATTCTGTCTCTGTCCACCTTGTCAATTCCACTCAGTATTTTGTATGTCGTTATCATATCGTCCCTATCTCTCCTGTCTTCCAGTGTGGAACACAACCACTACAACATCAAAGAATGGCAGGCAAAAAAGACCATATTCCAGGAAAATTTAACATAAGCCACTGGTGCAGCCTCAAAGACATTTCTTTCCAGGCTGCATAAAAAGTTGGGCGTAATGAAAAACTTTCCAAAAGCTGTGGATGGCGAAAGTGCAAGATTTATTTAATTTAAATAAAAATTTGGAGGAGTTTTAATCGAAGCCGAAACTTGAGGCTGGAGTATCCCTGGGCCACTAATACGCAAAGTGAAATTCTATCCAGTGTTCCTGCCAAAAGTGGCAACACTGGAGCTGGCTGCATGGGGAGATTTCAAACAGTTTGTCCAGAACTTCACATGATGGCACAAAGCAGACAGTTATGCCGAGTTAATATAAAACACTACAGAAACCAATAGAGCACTGAATTGAGGAGTGTCCCTGAAAATTCTCTGTTGGTTTCATTCCTAACATGATGGGTGACTACTGTTGGTTTCAATAATAACATGACTGGTGACTACTGTTGGTTTGATTCCTAACATGATGGGTGACTGCTGTTGATTTCAGTCCTAATATGATGGGTGACTACTGATGGTTTCACTCCTAATATGAATGTGACTACTGTTGGTTTCATTCCTAAAGTGATGGGGGACTACTGTTGGTTTCAATCCTAAAATGATGGGTGACCACTGTTGGTTTCAGTCCTAACATGATGGGTGACCACTGTCGGTTTCATTCCTAGCATGATGGGTGACTACTGTTGGTTTCAATCCTAATATGATGGGTGACCACTGTTGGTTTCAATCCTAACATGATGGGTGACAACTGTTGATTTCAATCCTAACATGATAGGTGACTACTGTTGGTTTCAATCCTAACATAATGGGTGACTACTGTTGGTTTCAATCCTAATATGATGGGTGACCACTGTTTCAATCCTAGCATACTGGATGACTACTGTTGGTTTCACTCCTAATATGATTGGTGACCACTGTTGGTTTCAATCCTATTAACATGATGGGTGACTACTGTTGGTTTCAATCCTAATATGATGGGTGACCACTGTTGGTTTCAATCCTAACATGATGGGTGACAACTGTTGGTTTCAATCCTAACATGATGGGTGACTACTGTTGGTTTCAATCCTAACAAGACTGGTTACTACTGTTGGTTTCAATCCTAACATGACGTGTGACTACTGTTGGTTTCAATCCTAATATGTTGGATGACTACTGTTGGTTTCAATCCTAACATGATGGGTGACACAAATAATCCGCACATAGAAGAGAGGAGCATACGACGACGTTTAGGTCCGACTTGGACCATTTACAAAGTCACACTAACGAGAAGGAGAGCAGGATGGGTATATATAGGTAGGAGGTGGTGGTAGTAGTCGTAGTAATGGTAGTATTGGAGGTGGAAGGAAGTAGTAGTGGGGAGGTAGAAAGAGTAGGAGGCGTCAGTCAAACACTAAGAAAGAGGAGCACTGCAAGGAAGCTGGTACCCACCCATCATGCTCTCCTTCTCGTTAGTGTGACTTTGTAAATGGTCCAAGTCGGACCGAAACGTCATCGTAAGCTCCTTTCTCCTATGTGCGGGTTATTTATATATCGTTCCAGTCACGGTATTGTACGTTTTTTGTTATTTATGTTGGGTGACTACTGTTGGTTTCATTCCTAAAATGATGGGTGACTACTGTTGGTTTCATTCCTAAAATGATGGGTGACTACTGTTGGTTTCATTCCTAAAATGATGGGTGACTACTGTTGGTTTCATTCCTAAAATGATGGGTGACTACTGTTGGTTTCATTCCTAAAATGATGGGTGACTACTGTTGGTTTCATTCCTAAAATGATGGGTGACTACTGTTGGTTTCATTCCTAAAATGATGGGTGACTACTGTTGGTTTCATTCCTAAAATGATGGGTGACTACTGTTGGTTTCATTCCTAAAATGATGGGTGACTACTGTTGGTTTCATTCCTAAAATGATGGGTGACTACTGTTGGTTTCATTCCTAAAATGATGGGTGACTACTGTTGGTTTCATTCCTAAAATGATGGGTGACTACTGTTGGTTTCATTCCTAAAATGATGGGTGACTACTGTTGGTTTCATTCCTAAAATGATGGGTGACTACTGTTGGTTTCATTCCTAAAATGATGGGTGACTACTGTTGGTTTCATTCCTAAAATGATGGGTGACTACTGTTGGTTTCATTCCTACCGTGATGGGTGACTACTGTTGGTTTCACTCCTAATATGATGAGTGACTACTGTTGGTTTCAGTTCTAATACCATGGGTGACTACTGTTGGTTTCACTCCTAAAATGATGGGTGACTACTGTTGGCTTCAGTTCTAATACTATGGGTGATTACTGTTGGTTTCACTACTAACATGATGGGTGATTAATGTTGGTTTCACTCCTAATATAATGGGTGATTACTCTTGGTTTCACTCGTAACGTGATGGGTGACTACTGTTGGTTTCACTCCTAACATGGTGGGTGACTACTGCTGGTTACACTCCAAACATGATGGGTGACTACTGTTGGTTTCACTCCTAACATGATGGGTGACTACTGTTGGTTTCACTCCTAACATGATGGGTGACTACTGTTGGTTTCACTCCTAACATGATGGGTGACTACTGTTGGTTTCACTCCTAACATGATGGGTGACTACTGTTGGTTTCACTCCTAACATGATGGGTGACTACTGTTGGTTTCACTCCTAACATGATTGGTGACTACTGTTGGTTTCACTCCTAATATGATATGTGACTACTGTTGGTTTCACTCCTAACATGAAGGGTGACTACTGCAGGTTTCACTCTTAATATGATGGGGGACTAATGTTGGTTTCACTCCTAATATGATATGTGACTACTGTTGGTTTCACTCCTAACATGATGGGTGACTACTGTTGGTTTCGCTCCTAATATGATAGCTGAGTACTGTTGGTTTCATTGCTAACATGATGGGTGACTACTGTCAGTTTCACACCTAATGTTAGGGGTGACTACTGTTGGTTTCACTCCTAATATGATGGGTGACTACTGTTGGTGTCACTCCTAATATGATGGGTGACTACTGTTGATTTTACTCCTAATATGATGGGTGACTACTGTTGGTTTCACTCCTAATATGATGGGTGGCTAATGTTGGTTTCACTCCTAATATGATGGGTGACTACTGTTGGTTTCACTCCTAATATAATAAGTGACTACTGTTGGTTTCACTCCTAATATGATGGGTGACTACTGTTGGTTTCACTCCTAATATGATGGGTGACTACTGTTGGTTTCACTCCTAATATGATGGGTGACTACTGTTGGTTTCACTCCTAACATGATGGTTGACTATTGTTGGTTTCACTTCTAATATAATTGGTGACTACTGTTGGTTTCACTCCTAATATGAAGGGGTGACTACTGTTGGTTTCACTCCTAACATGATGGGTGACTACTGTTGGTTTCACTCCTAATATGATGGGTGACTACTGTTGGTTTCACTCCTAATATGATGGGTGACTACTGTTGGTTTCACTCCTAATATGATGGGTGACTACTGTTGGTTTCACTCCTAATATGATGGGTGACTACTGTTGGTTTCACTCCTAATATGATGGGTGACTACTGTTGGTTTCACTCCTAATATGATGGGTGACTACTGTTGGTTTCACTCCTAACATGATGGGTGACTACTGTTGGTTTCACTCCTAATATGATGAGTGACTACTGTTGGTTTCACTTCTGACATGATGGGTGACTACTGTTGGTTTCACTCCTAATATGAAGGGGTGACTACTGTTGATTTCACTCCTAACATAATGGGTTACTACTGTTTATTTCTCTCCTAATATGAAGCGGTGACTACTGTTGGTTTCACTACTAATATGATGGGTGACTACTGTTGGTTTCACTCCTAATATGATGGGTGACTACTGTTCGTTTCACTCCTACTATTATGGGTGACTACTGCTGGTTTCACGCCTAATACGAAGGGTTGACTACTGTTGGTTTCATTCCTACCGTGATGGGTGACTACTGTTGGTTTCAGTTCTAATACCATGAGTGACTACTGTTGGTTTCACTCCTAAAATGATGGGTGACTACTGTTGGTTTCACTCCTAACGTGATGGGTGACTACTGTTGGTTTCACTCCTAACATGATGGGTGACTACTGTTGGTTTCACTCCTAACATGATTGGTGACTACTGTTGGTTTCACTCCTAACATGATGGGTGGCTTCTGTTGGTTACACTCCTTATATGATGGGTGACTCCTGTTCGTTTCACTCCTAACATGATGGGGAACTACTGTTGGTTTCCCTCCTACCATGATGGGTGACCACTGCTGTTTCACTCCTAATGTGATATGTGAATGCTGTTGGTTTCACTCCTAACATGATGGGTGACTACTGTTGGTTTCACTCCTAACATGATGGGTGAGTACTGTTGGTTTCACTCCTAACATGTTGGGTGAGTACTGTTGATTTCACTAATAATATGATAGTTGAGTACTGTTGGTTTCATTGCTAACATGGTGGGTGACTACTGTTGGTTTCACTCCTAATATGATGGGTGACTACTGTTGGTTTCACTCGTAACATGATGGGTGACTGCTGTTGGTTTCATTCCTTATAAAATAAGTGACTACTGTTGGTTTCACTCCTAACATAATTAGCGACTACTGAAGGTTTCACTCCTAATATGATGGGTTACTACTGTTGGTTTCTCTCCTAATTTGATGGATGACTGCTGTTGGTTTCACTCCTAATGTGATGGGTGACTACTGTTGGTTTCACTCCTAATAAGATATGTGACTACTGTTGGTTTCACTCCTAACATGATTGGTGACTACTCTTTGTTTCACTCCTAATAAGATGAGTGACTACTGTTAGTTTCACTCCTAATATGATGGGTGACTACTGTTGGTTTGACTCCTAATATGATGGGTGACTACTCTTGGTTTCACTCCTAATATGATGGGTGACTACTGTTGGTTTTACTCCTAACATGTTGGATGACTACTGTTGGTTTCACTCCTAATGTGATGGGTGACTACTCTTCTTTTCACTCCTACTATTATGGGTGACTACTGTTGGTTTCACTCCTAATGTGAAGGGGTGACTACTGTTGATTTCATTCGTACAGTGATTGGTGAATGCTGTTGATTTCACTCCTAATATGATGGGTGACTACTGTTGGTTTCACTCCAACATGATGGCTGACTTATGTTGGTTTCACTACTAATATGATGGGTGACTGCTGTTGGTTTCACTCCTACTGTGATGGGTGATTACTGTTGGCTTCTCTCCTAATATCATGCGTGACTATTGTTCGTTTCCTACTATTATGGGTGACAACTGTTGGTTTCACTCCTAACATGATGGGTGACTACTGTTGGTTTCACTCCTAATATGATGGGTGACTACTGTTGGTTTCACTTCTAATATAATTGGTGACTACTGTTGGTTTCACTCCTAATATGATGGGTGACTACTGTTGGTTTCACTCCTAATATGATGGGTGACTACTGTTGGTTTCAGTCCTAATATGATGGGTGACTACATTTGGTTTCACTCCTAATATGATGGGTGACTACTGTTGGTTTCACTCCTAATATGATCGGTGACTACTGTTGGTTTCACTCCTAACATGATTGGTGACTTCTCTTGGTTTCACTCTTAATATGATGAGTGACTACTGTTAGTTTCACTCCTAATATGATGGGTGACTACTGTTGGTTTCACTCCTAACATGATGGGTGACTACTGTTGGTTTCACTCCTAACATGGTGAGTGACTACTGTTGGTTTCAGTCCTAACATGTTGGGTGACTGCTGTTGGTTTCACTACTAATATGATGAGTGACTACTGTTGGTTTCACTCCTAACATGATGGGTGATTACTGTTGGTTTCACTCCTAACATGATGGGTGACTATTGTTGGTTTCACTCCTAATATGATGGGTGACTACTGTTAGTTTCACTCCTAATATGATGGGTGACTACTGTTGGTTTTAATCCTAACATGATGGGTGACTACTGTTGGTTTCACTCCTAATATGATGGGTGAGTACTGTTGGTTTCACTCCTAGCATGATGGGTGACTATTGTTCGTTTCACTCCTAATATGATGGGTGACTACTGTTGGTTTTACTCCTAACATGTTGGATGAATACTGTTGGTTTCACTCCTAATGTGATGGGTGACTACTCTTGTTTTCACTCCTACTATTATGGGTGACTACTGTTGGTTTCACTCCTAATGTGAAGGGGTGACTACTGTTGGTTTCATTCCTACCGTGATTGGTGACTACTGTTGATTTCACTTCTAATATGATGGGTGACTACTGTTGGTTTCACTCCAACATGATGGGTGACTTATGTTGGTTTCACTACTAATATGATGGGTGACTGCTGTTGGTTCCACTCCTACGGTGATGGGTGATTACTGTTGGCTTCTCTCCTAATATCATGCGTGACTATTGTTCGTTTCACTCCTACTATTATGGGTGACAACTGTAGGTTTCACTCCTAACATGATGGGTGACTACTGTTGGTTTCACTCCTAATATGATGGGTGACTATTGTTGGTTTCACTTCTAATATAATGGGTGACTACTGTTGGTTTCACTGCTAATATGATGGGTTACTACTGTTGGTTTCACTTCTAATATAATGGGTGACTACTGTTAGTTTCACTCCTAATATGATGGGTGACTACTGTTGGTTTCACTCCTAACATGATGGGTGACTACTGTTGGTTTCACTCCTAACATGATGGATGACTACTGTTGGTTTCTCTCCTAACATGGTGACTACTGTTGGTTTCAGTCCTAACATGTTGGGTGACTACTGTTGGTTTCACTCCTAACATGATTGGTGACTACTCCTAATATGATGAGTGATTACTGTTAGTTTCACTCCTAATATGATGGGTGACTACTGTTGGTTTCTCTCCTAACATGGTGACTACTGTTGGTTTCAGTCCTAACATGTTGGGTGACTACTGTTGGTTTCACTCCTAACATGATGGGTGACTAGTGTTGGTTTCACTCCTAATATGATTTGTGACAACTGTTGGTTTCACTCCTAATATGATGGGTGACTACTGTTTGTTTCACTCCTAACATGATGAGTGACTACTGTTGGTTTCACTCCTAACATGATGAGTGACTACTGTTGGTTTCACTCCTAACATGTTGGGTGACTACTGTTGATTTCACTCCTAACATGATGGGTGACTACTTTTGGTTTCCCTCCTAACATGATGGGTGAGTACTGTTGGTTTCTCTTCTAACGTGATTGGTGACTACTGTTGGTTTCATTCCTAACATGATGGGTGAGCACTGTTGGTTTCAATCCTAACATGATTGGTGACTACTGTTAGTTTCTTCAGCGAGACAACACTGTTAGTCACAAGTGTAAAACAGAATGCTTAAAACATTTCAGACATTTTCTTCTTCCAGTGAGAATGTTTCTTATTGTCCTTGATGCCTTCTTGAGGAGTAGCATTGTCCTTGATATCATCTTTAGCGCTAACATTTTCCCTGGTGTCATATTTAGCAGTAACATTGTCCTTGATGTCATGTTTAGCACTAACATTGTCCTTAATGTCATCTTGAGCACTAACATTGTCCTTGATGTCATCTTGAGCAGTAACATTGTCCTTGATATCATCTTGAGCAGTAACATTGTCCTTGATGTCATCTTGAGCAGTAACATTGTCCTTGATGTCATCTTGAGCAGTAACATTGTCCTTGATGTCATCTTGAGCAGTAACATTGTCCTTGATGTCATCTTGAGCAGTAACATTGTCCTTGATGTCATCTTGAGCAGTAACATTGTCCTTGATGTCATCTTGAGCAGTAACATTGTCCTTGATGTCATCTTGAGCAGTAACATTGTCCTTGATGTCATCTTGAGCAGTAACATTGTCCTTGATGTCATCTTGAGCAGTAACATTGTCCTTGATGTCATCTTGAGCAGTAACATTGTCCTTGATGTCATCTTGAGCAGTAACATTGTCCTTGATGTCATCTTGAGCAGTAACATTGTCCTTGATGTCATCTTGAGCAGTAACATTGTCCTTGATGTCATCTTGAGCAGTAACATTGTCCTTGATGTCATCTTGAGCAGTAACATTGTCCTTGATGTCATCTTGAGCAGTAACATTGTCCTTGATGTCATATTTAGCAGTAACATTGATGTCATCTTGAGCAGTAACATTGTCCTTGATGTCATCTTGAGCAGTAACATTGTTGAGCACTAACATTGTCCTTGATGCCATCTTGTAACAGCACTAACATTGTCCTTGATGCCATCTAGAGCAGTAACATTGTCCTTGATGTCATCTTGAGCGGTAACATTGTCCTTGATGTCATCTTGAGCAGTAACATTGTCCTTGATGCCATCTTGAGCAGTAACTCTATAATGAGTTTACGTTTTTTTATGGCACATTAGATTACATGTGGCGTAAATTTTAATGAAACTTGATTTATATACAAATTCTCGAAATTGTTTTCCAGTAACTATAAATCCTGACGAGTTTGTACAATGTCGACACTAAAATGGAATCAGCATGTTGCTGATCATGTTATGTAAGGACACTTAGATTTATCTCAGCAGCTGACCCGTCATACTTATAAAATATTACTTTAGTAGGTGTGTACTCACCTAGTTGTGGTTATAGGAGTCGAGTCATAGCTCCTGGGCCCGCCTCTTCGCTGGTCGCTTAGAGCTATGTATGGTTCCTGCCTCAACTACATCACTCGCCAGACTGTTCCACTTCCTGACTACTCTGTGACTGAAGAAATACTTCTTGTACTCACCTAATTGTGGTTGCAGGGGTCGAGACTCAGCGCCTGGCCCCTGTGTGTGTGTGTGTGTGCGTGTGTGTACTCACCTATTTGTACTCACCTATTTGTGGTTGCAGGGGTCGAGTCATAGCTCCTGGCCCCGCTTCTTCGCTGATTGCTACTAGGTCCTCTCTCTCCCTGCACCATGAGCTTTATCATACCTCGCCTTAAAACTATGTATGGTTCCTGCCTCCACTACGTCACTTTCTAGGCTATTCCACGGCCTGACTACTCTATGACTGAAGAAATACTTCCTAACATCCCTTTGATTCATCTGAGTCTTCAACTTTTAATTGTGACCTCTTGTTTCTGTGTCCCTTCTCTGGAACATCCCGTCTTTCTTCACCTTGTCCATTCTGCCCAGTATTTTATATGTCGTTATCATGTCTCCCCTGACCCTCCTGTCCTCCAGTGTCGTCAGGCCGATTTCCCTCAACCTTTCTTCGTAGGACAATCCCCGTACCTCTGGGACTAGTCTTGTTGCAAACCTTTGCACTTTCTCTAATTTCTTGACGTGCTTGACTAGGTGTGGATTCCAAACTGGTGCTGCATACTCCAGTATGGGCCTGACGTAAATGGTATACAGAGTCTTGAACGAATCCTTACTGAGGTATCGGAACGCTATCCGTAGGTTTGCCAGGAGCCCGTATACTGCAGCAGTTATCTGATTGATGTGCGCCTCAGGAGATATGCTCGGTGTTATACTCACCCCAAGATCTTTTTCCTTGAGTGAGGTTTGCAGTCTTTGGCCATCTAAACTATATTGTGTCTGCGGTCTTCTTTGCCCTTCCCCAATCTTCATGACTTTGCATTTGGCAGGGTTAAACTCAAGGAGCCAGTTGCTGGACCAGGCTTGTAGCCTGTCCAGGTCTCTTTGTAGTCTTGCCTGATCCTCATCCGATTTGATTCTTCTCATTAACTTCACATCATCTGCAAACAAGGGCACTTCTGAGTCTATCCCTTCCGTTATGTCGTTCACATATACCAAGAACAGCACAGGTCCTATGACTGACCCCTGTGGAACCCAGCTTGTCACAGGCGCCCACTCTGGCACCTCGTCACGTACCATGACTCGTTGTTGCCTCCCTGTCAGGTATTCTCTGATCCATTGCAGTGCCTTTCCTGTTATGTGTGCCTGATCCTCTAGCTTTTGCAGTAACCTCTTGTGAGGAACTGTGTCGAAGGCCTTCTTGCAGTCCAAAAAAAATGCAGTCGATCCACCCCTCTCTCTCTTGTCTTGCTTCTGTCACCTTGTCATAAAACTCTAGTAGGTTTGTGGCACAGGATTTTCCTTTCCTGAAACCGTGCTGGTTGTCAATTATACACTTGTTTCTTTCCAGGTGCTCCACCACTCTCCTCCTGACGGTCTTCTCCATGATCTTGAATACTATACACGTTAGTGATACAGGTCTGTAGTTTAGTGCCTCATATCTGTCTCCCTTTTTAAAAATTGGGACTACATTTGCCATCTTCCATACCTCAGGGAGTTGCCCAGTTTCAAATGATGTGTTGAAGATCTTTGCTAATGGCACACACAATATCACTGCTCCCTCTTGAAGGACCCACGGAGAGATGTTGTCTGGTCCCACCGCCTTTGATGTGTCAAGTTCGCATAGCAGCTTCTTCACCTCCTCCTTGGTTATATGTACCTCATCCAGCACTTGCTGGTGTACCCCCCTGTTCTGATTTCCTGGAGTCCTACTGGTTTCCACTGTAAATTCTTCTTTAAATCTCGTGTTGAGCTCCTGACATACCTCTCGGTCGTTTCTTGTGAATTCCCCATCACCCTTCCTCAGTCTGATTACCTGGTCCTTGACTGTTGTTTTCCTCCTGATGTGGCTGTACAACAGCTTCGGGTCAGTCTTGACTTTCGATGCTATGTCATTTTCATATTGTCGTTGAGCCTCCCTACTTATCTGTGCATATTCGTTTCAGGCTCTTCGGCTAATCTCTTTATATTCCTGAGTTCTCTGTCTTCTGTACCTTTTCCATTCTCTAGTACACCTCCCTACACCTTTGGGTGAACCTAGAACTCGTTCTGTTCTTCCCATTGTTTCTGTTTCCCTTGGGAACAAACCTCTCCTCTGCCTCCTTGCATTTTGTTGCCACATAGTCCATCATTTCTTGTACTGGTTTTCCTGTCAGTTCCCTCTCCCACTGAATGTCTTGATGGAAGTTCCTCATGCCTGAGTAGTTCCCCCTTTTGTAGTTTGGTTTTTCCCAACCTATTCCTGCTACTCTCTCCGCTTGGAGCTCAACTATGTAGTTGAAGCACAGAACCACATGATCACTAGCTCCCTGGGGCCTTTCATACATGTTATCCTCGATGTCCGAACTACTCAAGGTGACTACAAGGTCCAGTCTTGCTGGTTCATCCTCTCCTCTCTCTCTGGTAGTGTCTCTAACATGTTGATGCATGATGTTTTCCAGTACCACATCCATCATCTTGGCTCTCCATGTTTTGGGACACCCATGGGGCTCCAGGTTTTCCCAGTCAATCCCCTTGTGATTGAAATCACCTATAACTAGTAACTTTGCTCCCCCAATGTGTGCTCTCCTGGCCACCTCGGCTATTGTGTCGACCATTGCTCTGTTGCTCTCATCGTATTCTTCTCTTGGCCTCCTGCAGTTCTGTGGTGGGTTGTACATTACTGCAATTATCACCTTATGTCCCTCAGACTGGACTGTTCCTACTAAGTAGTCCCTTTCGCCCGTGCCATCCATTTCTTCCATTTTCTCAAAACCCTACTGGTTTTTAATGAGCAGTGCAACTCCTCCTCCCCCTCTCCTCCCTCTGTCTTTCTTGAGGATTTGATATCCGGATGGAAAGATTGAATCTGTTAATATTCTGGTGAGTTTTGTTTCTGTGAGTGCTATTATGTCTGGGGATGTCTCCTTGATTCTTTCGTGCCACTTCTCATACTTATTTGCTATTCCATCTGCATTTGTACACCACACATTCAACTTCTATTCTAAGACTGTGGTCTGGGAGGTATATTGGGGTTGGGGAAATGGGAGACCTGATAAGGAACTATGAGTGGTTGCTGTGGGGGTGGAGTTTGTAATGCAGTGGGTGGGGGCATTGGACGAGGCATGGGTGTTTTGGTTTAGAGTGTTTGGTTGCACTGGGGTTGATCTGGTTGGGAGGCTTCTATAGGAAGTTGTGAGGGAGGCTGTATTTGATTTTCTTCCTGTGTCTGGGATCTCATGTCTGTCTTTTCCATCCCCTCTCTTTCATCCTTTCGCCTTTGTACCATCTCTCTCAGTTTCTGCCTTTCTTCTTGTATTCTGTAACAGTCGAGATACACCTTCCTGTATGCCTGCATGTCCCTTAATCGTGCTTTCTCCTGCAGGATCCTGTTCCGAGTCGATTCTGCCTTGAAGGTCACTTTCACTGGCAGGGTTCTTTTTTTTACAAACCCCCCTATTCTCCGAAAATTTTCCAGCTGGGTCATGTCGTCTTCTCCTATTGCTTTCATGTTGCTTTCGATTGCTTTTTTTTCCCTTGTTTTCTTGCTTCATATGTTTCCCCTTCAACTTCCTGGATCCCATACACAAAGACTGACCTCACCCTTTCATTCTCCCACTGCATATTCCTGTGTATCCCCTCATTCAATATGATTTCCTCCATTGCAGCTTTCCTTTCTTCAGTTTCACTAGCTAATGTTCTTGGGCTCAGTGGCCTGTCATTTTCCCTTCTCGGCTTTCCCTGGGCTCTGCTGTGGTCTGTTAGGGCCTCTACATATAGCTTAGCTCTTTCATTTACTACAGTCTCCTCTGATAGAGCTTCTACATGCAGTTTTGCTCCTTCTTTCCCTACAATCCCCTTATTTGTGGCTGATGTAGCAGTCTCTGATGTCAATCCCAAAATGTTCTTTAGTTCTTTAGGCTGTTTCAGATTTTTCATTTCCTCTTCTAAACTCTGTATCCTAGCCTCTGGTGTTTTGACTTGCACCTCCCACTTCCTGCTTTCCATATCTATCCTCTCTTCCATTCTCATGCTAAGTTCTCTTAGTTTCTTTTCCAATTCATGTTCCCTTTTTATGAGCTCTGCTGTCCAGTCTTCCTTTGCAGCTTCCTCCTCCTGTCCCTTGGTTTTTCTTCCTGCTCTCTGGCAATCCATTTTTGTTTTATCCTGATTGCCTCAGAGTGGGAAACCTATGTAATTCTGTGTGTTAGGTTAGTCAGACTGTGGGGGGGGGGAGGTAGAGGAGGAACTGTGGCTATGTGGGAGAGGAGTGGGGAGGGGGATTTAGAGGGGAATATTGGGAGTGGGAAGGAGGGAGAAGCAAGTGGGTGAGTGGGAGAGGGGGAAGGAGGGAGAGGTGGGGAGGGGGAGGGTGAAAGAGGGAGGGGAGGGATCAGGGGAAGGAGTGAGATGTCGGTGGAGAGGGGGGGAGTGTATGTGTGAGTCTAGATATGTGTGTGTGTTTGAGTGTGTGTGTGTGTGTGTGTGTGTGTGTGTGTGTGTGTGTGTGTGTGTGTGTGTGTGTGTGTGTGTGTGTGTGTGTGTGTGTGTGTGTGTGTGTGTGTGTGTAATTATGTGTGGAATCATGTGTGGGTTTATTATGTGTCTGAAAGGTAGGTGACTTGTGCGTTGCAATGTGGAGTCTCAGTGGTCCTTGACTGACCACAACTTCTTGTGACCTAACCCCCACCCTCCTGGGACTTGACCCGCACCTACTTACAGTGTGTGTGTGTGTGTGTGTGTGTGTGTGTGTGTGTGTGTGTGTGTGTGTGTGTGTGTGTATGTGTGTGTGTGTATGTATGTGCGTGTGTGTGCATGTGTGTGTGTGTATGTGTGTGTGTGTGTGTGTGTGTGTGTGTGTGTGTGTGTGTGTGTGTGTGTGTGTGTTTGTGTGTGTGTGTGTGTGTGTGTGTGTGTGTGTGTGTGTGTGTGTGTGTGTGTGTGTGTGTGTGTATTCGCCTAGTTAGTTACCATTTTGTCCTAGCACAGGTGTGTGTGTGTATGTGTGTATACGTGTGTGTTCGTGTGTATGGGGAGGTATGAGGGGGAGATACTGTTAATACATACCAGTAATTCTGGGTTATAAAAAGCAGAAATTGCTACTAGGGTCTAAAGCTTCTATGAGTGTCCGCCCTTGTGTGTGTGTGTGTGTGATGGAGGGATGGTTAGGGGGGGTAGGTGGTGTGGTTTAAAGATCCGTTATACCTCTCTGTCGTGTAGGCTCAAAATTTAGTCCCAGCTGTCTTTCCTAGTAATGCTACTCTCTCCACTTATTGCCCCCTCTGGATTTAAGTATCGATTATTGCTGGTTATTATCCTATTCCTTGTTCACATTGAGAGAGGACTTCCTAGCTTCCTAAGTATTCTTACTGCTAATAACTACTGGAAGTAATACTATGCTACCCCTACGTTACCCCTCGCTAGACTGCTGTCCTCCTCACACTCGTCAACACTATCTTCACTTTATCTATGCTATTTGTACTCTAATTCTGGTAATAGCTTGCAGGAGTGAGTGACCAGTATCTAACAGTGATGCAAGGCCAGAAGCCAGAGCCTGCATCATGCAAACCACAATAGGTGAGTGATACTTGCGCTGGCAATGGTGCAGTGACAAGTTGCCAGATGCTGATGACGAAGTCGTCGTATGTAGGCCTTAAATACCTATTTTGGAGTTCCTTCACCCGTGATGTTTATAACCATATATGCTCATACATCCCACGTTCCTCACGCGATTTCACTTTTCGCTTATGATAGGATACACTTCACATTATATACACTTCACTTTATATGTATAATGGCACAACTTGTTGTGACGTCACTGCTTCAGCCGGCCTACTGCTGCCACATTCCCTTGTTATATATTTTATTTTCCCTTTCTCCTTTTGCTTATTAACTTTTTCACTCTCACTGTATGGTGCCCCACATTTCACTTGTTAGCCAAGCGGTGGTAATTCTTGAACGCCCGCTTCCACACTCACTTTGATCTTTGTATGTTTGAATCTGTGTGGCAACAGTGCCTAGTAACCCACAACGGTTTGGCACTTTGAAATATTGATGATTTCAGGCTTCCTCTCGACTTTTTTTAACTAATAACTTTAGTTATCACTCGTAGCATTGTTCACTGACGTTGTCACTACAACTGATTACTGCTAGCAGTTACTGCACGCCTTAAAAACGCTAAGGTGTGTGTACTCACCTAGTTGAGGTTGCGGGGGTCGAGTCCGAGCTCCTGGCCCCGATGTGTGTGTGTGTGTGTGTGTGTGTGTGTGTGTGTGTGTGTGTGTGTGTGTGTGTGTGTGTGTGTGTGTGTGTGTGTGTGAGTGTGTGTATTGTGTGTGTGTGTGTGTGTACTCACCTAATTGTGGTTGCAGGGGTGTGTGTGTGTGTGTGTTTACATGTGTGTGTCCGTGTATGTGTGTGTGTGTGTGTGTGTGTGTGTGTGTGTGTGTGTGTGTGTGTGTGTACTCACCTAGTACTCACCTAGTTGAGGTTGCGGGGGTCGAGTCCGAGCTCCTGGCCCCGCCTCTTCACTGATCGCTACTAGATTACTCTCCCTGAACCGTGAGCTTTATCATACCTCTGCTTAAAGCTATGTATGGATCCTGCCTCCACTACATCGCTTCCCAAACTGTTCCACATACTGACTACTCTGTGGCTGAAGAAATACTTCCTAACATCCCTGTGATTCATCTGTGTCTTCAACTTCCAACTGTGTCCCCTTGTTACTGTGTCCAATCTCTGGAACATCCTGTCTTTGTCCACCTTGTCAATTCCTCTCAGTATTTTGTATGTCGTTATCATGTCCCCCCTATCTCTCCTGTCATCCAGTGTCGTCAGGTTGATTTCCCTTAACCTCTCCTGGTAGGACATACCTCTTAGCTCTGGGACTAGTCTTGTTGCAAACCTTTGCACTTTCTCTAGTTTCTTTACGTGCTTGGCTAGTGTGGGTTCCAAACTGGTGCCGCATACTCCAATATGGGCCTAACATACACGGTGTACAGGGTCCTGAACGATTCCTTATTAAGATGTCGGAATGCTGTTCTGAGGTTTGCTAGGCGCCCATATGCTGCAGCAGTTATTTGGTTGATGTGCGCTTCAGGAGATGTGCCTGGTGTTATACTCACCCCAAGATCTTTTTCCTTGAGTGAGGTTTGTAGTCTCTGGCCCTCTAGACTGTACTCCGTCTGCGGTCTTCTTTGCCCTTCCCCAATCTTCATGACTTTGCACTTGGTGGGATTTAACTCCAGGAGCCAATTGCTGGACCAGATCTGCAGCCTGTCCAGATCCTTTTGTAGTTCTGCCTGGTCTGTGTGTGTGTGTGTGTGTGTGTGTGTGTGTGTGTGTGTGTGTGTGTGTGTGTGTGTGTGTGTGTGTGTGTGTGTACTCACCTAATTGTGGCTACATAGTTTTATGACAAATTAGCAGAAATAAGACATGAGAGAGAGTGGTGGGTTGACTGTCATGAACGATTCCTTACTAAGGTATCAGAATGCTGTTCTCAGGTTTGCCAGGCACCCGTATGCTGCAGCAGTTATCTGGTTGATGTGTGCTTCCGGAGACATGCTTGGTGTTATGGTCACAAAAAGATCAACCTCATTGAGTGAGGTTTGCAGTCTTTGGCCACCTAGCCTATATTCTGTCTGCGGTCTTCTTTGCTCTTCCCCGATCTTCATGACTTTGCATCTGGTGGGTTTAAATTCGAAGAGCCAATTGCTGGACCAGGTGTCCAGCCTGTCCAGGTCTTTTCGAAGTCTTGCCTTATCCTTATCTGATTTAATTCTCCTCATTAACTTTATATCATCTGCGATCAGGGACACTTCTGACTCTATCCCAAGCATCATGTAATTCAAATATACCAAAAATAGCACTGGTCCTAGGACTGACCCTTCTGGGACCCCGCTCGTCACAGGTGCACATTGTGATACCTCGTGTGTGTGAGTGTGTGCGAGTGTACTCACCTATTTGTACTCACGTATCTTACGAATTTACTAACTTTCTTCACTAAGATATTTGAGGAGATAGATCATGGTATTGAATATGATAATGTGAATATGGACTTCAGTAAGGCTTTCGATAGAGTTCCACATCAGAGGCTATTGAGGAAACTTCAGGCACACGGAATAGGAGGAGAAATTTTTTCCTGGGTTGAAGCTTGGTTGACGAATAGGCAGCAGAGAGTTTGCATAAATGGGAAGAAATCAGAATGGGGGTACGTCACAAGCGGTGTTCCACAGCGTTGGGCCCCTTGTTGTTCACAATTTACATAAACGACATAGATGAGGGAATAAATAGCGACATAAGTAAATTTGCTGATGACACCAAAATAGGCCGTCCAATTCATTCTAATGGCACTAGAGCACTCCAGGATGATTTGAATAGACTCATGCAGTAGTCGGAGAATTGGCAGATGCAGTTTAATATATACAAATGCAAAGTTCTCAACATTGCACAGGAAAAAACCATGCCATATATAAACTAAATAATGTAGATCTTAATATTATGGATCGTGAAAAGGATTTAGGAGTTCTGGTTAGCAGTAATCTAAAACCAAGACAACAGTGCATTAGTGTTCGCAATAAAGCTAACAGAATTCTTGGCTTCAAATCTAAAGGTATAAATAATAGAAGTCCTCAGGTTGTTCTTCATCTCTATATATCCTTGGTTAGGCCTCATTTAGACTATGCTGCTCAGTTCTGGTCACCGTATTACGAAATGGATATAAATGCACTGGATAAACCATACCCCCGGCCGGGATTGAACCCGCGGTCATTGGTTCATACTATGGAACAATGCTCTTCTCCAGACTGAGGGACTGACCACCTCAAAACTTTAAGGGTGATGGACTGATTACATCGTCTCCAAGTATCTTCTGCTTCTATCAACTTTTCTGTACTTGACTGAAGAAGCCTACTGTGTAGGCGAAACGTTTCACAATAAAGATACCTAACTGTTGCATATGTGTCTTACCTAACAACCTGTCGGTATTTTATACCATTTTAATGTTCAATCTGTCAGACACTGCAACACAAGGGTATCTTGGTACAGACCTGCAATCAACTTCGACAACTTCCACTAGTGAGAGGGGCTGGATTTGAGAGGGACCTGACCTCTCAACATCTGAGTTCTTACCTCTCCTAGTGGCCTACGTCTCACCTCTTGGCGCTATAAAAAGCTCCATCCTGTCACTTCTTCTCCATATTGTTTCATACTATGGAACAATGCTCTTCTCCAGACTGAGGGACTGACCACCTCAAAACTTTAAGGGTGATGGACTGATTACATCGTCTCCAAGTATCTTCTGCTTCTATCAACTTTTCTGTACTTGACTGAAGAAGCCTACTGTGTAGGCGAAACGTTTCACAATAAAGATACCTAACTGTTGCATATGTGTCTTACCTAACAACCTGTCGGTATTAGATACCATTTTAATGTTCAATCTGTCAGACACTGCAACACAAGGGTATCTTGGTACAGACCTGCAATCAACTTCGACAACTTCCACTAGTGAGAGGGGCTGGATTTGAGAGGGACCTGACCTCTCAACATCTGAGTTCTTACCTCTCCTAGTGGCCTACGTCTCACCTCTTGGCGCTATAAAAAGCTCCATCCTGTCACTTCTTCTCCATATTGTTTCATACTATGGAACAATGCTCTTCTCCAGACTGAGGGACTGACCACCTCAAAACTTTAATACCCTTTATCGTGCTTGGCCGGGAAAATTCGGTATTAATTACGTGTTTTGGGGGCGTGTCATACTCCGTGCCCCGCGCGGCCAGCTTCCCGTTCTTTAGTTCCAACCAATCACAAGCCTTCCCTGAGTCTCTTCAGCTAAGTACAGTTCGCTTCTGCCGCCTTCCCATTGGTTGAGAGATCAAAATATAAACACTGGTGGCTTGGCTCCGCCCACACACGCATTTTTCCCTCCACCCTTACTAATCTACTCTTGGATTATACATTCTACAATGTCGGTAAGTACTGATTGTTGTGTTTAGTGCTTACATGAATAGTTTAGGCATATTTTGATATATACCTAAAGTCCGTGTGAAGCATAATATGAGTGTAGCATGCAGTTGAAAAAAGTGCAAACATTTTATACCGAATTATTTCGGTCTTGCCCGAGTTTCCGGGAATGTCCAATTTTAGTCAAATAAATATTTATAAAAAAATTTCAATTGCATATATGAACTCTGTAGTGGTCTGGATCTATACAGGAGGTTTCTATTGTCCTTCCAGATCAATGAGAAGTTGTTTTATGGGGAGCAGTCCACCAGCAGGTCGAGGTATGTCTGCGTTTCTGAAGAGAGTGACTCAGAAGCAGAGGTAGATGAACCAGAATTGCTGGATAGTGGTGATGAATACTTGCCACCAGATGCACAGGTGTCAAGTGATGATGAGGAGGAAGAAAGGCCAGCCAAAAAACAGAAATTAGTGAAGAAAAAGTAAGGTATTACGATTGCAACTATTGCAGCCACTCGAAGAAATTGGTCACATCCTCATTCCAGTGTTCTGTATGCAAAGTAAATCTGGATAAAGAGTGATAGAAATTGCTTCAGCGACTACCATACCATCAATTAGCAATATAGAATAATTGGTCATCCAAATGAATCTCAGGAATATAGGGATTGAAAGTTGCATCCCTTTGCAATTTGTCATTGTTGAGATTTGCTTCCTTTTTATATTTTTGTAACAATTAAAAAATGTTTTGATTCAAGTTCCATTTATGTTTTTTATATTGTCTGTTTGTATATTAAATTTCAAAAATTGTTTTGGTGTGTTTTATTAACAATTGCAAGTTTGCAACATAACATTTTTTAATCCCTTTGTCGGGCCCAGCCGAATATTTTCGGTCTTCGGAGATTAGCAATTGCTCGAAAACTAACCATCAGAAATCAATTTATATGGGATCAGTGACCTTGTATTGAGTTACTCTATCCACCATAGGGAGTTCAGTTCGAATTTCAAATTTTCGGACCCCTTGCAGTGATGGACTGATTACATCGTCTCCAAGTATCTTCTGCTTCTATCAACTTTTCTGTACTTGACTGAAGAAGCCTACTGTGTAGGCGAAACGTTTCACAATAAAGATACCTAACTGTTGCACATGTGTCTTACCTAACAACCTGTCGGTATTTTATACCATTTTAATGTTCAATCTGTCAGACACTGCAACACAAGGGTATCTTGGTACAGACCTGCAATCAACTTCGACAACTTCCACTAGTGAGAGGGGCTGGATTTGAGAGGGACCTGACCTCTCAACATCTGAGTTCTTACCTCTCCTAGTGGCCTACGTCTCACCTCTTGGCGCTATAAAAAGCTCCATCCTGTCACTTCTTCTCCATATTGTTTCATACTATGGAACAATGCTCTTCTCCAGACTGAGGGACTGACCACCTCAAAACTTTAAGGGTGATGGACTGATTACATCGTCTCCAAGTATCTTCTGCTTCTATCAACTTTTCTGTACTTGACTGAAGAAGCCTACTGTGTAGGCGAAACGTTTCACAATAAAGATACCTAACTGTTGCATATGTGTCTTACCTAACAACCTGTCGGTATTAGATACCATTTTAATGTTCAATCTGTCAGACACTGCAACACAAGGGTATCTTGGTACAGACCTGCAATCAACTTCGACAACTTCCACTAGTGAGAGGGGCTGGATTTGAGAGGGACCTGACCTCTCAACATCTGAGTTCTTACCTCTCCTAGTGGCCTACGTCTCACCTCTTGGCGCTATAAAAATCTCCATCCTGTCACTTCTTCTCCATATTGTTTCATACTATGGAACAATGCTCTTCTCCAGACTGAGGGACTGACCACCTCAAAGCTTTAAGGGTGATGGATTGATTACATCGTCTCCAAGTATCTTCTGCTTCTATCAACTTTTCTGTACTTGACTGAAGAAGCCTACTGTGTAGGCGAAACATTTCACAATAAAGATACCTAACTGTTGCATATGTGTCTTACCTAACAACCTGTCGGTATTTTATACCATTTTAATGTTCACAACAAATAGTCTATTACTGGGAGGGATTTGTGAAGGACCTGCCTAGTATGGACCAACAGGCCTGCTGCAGTATTCATCCTTTCTTATGTTCTCATGTTCTTATTTGTGGTTGCAGGGGTCGAGTCGTAGCTCCTGGCCCCGCCTCTTCACTGATTGCTACTAGGTCCTCTCTCTCCCTGCCCCATGAGCTTTATCATACCTCGTCTTAAAACTATGTATGGTTCCCGCCTCCACGACGTCACTTTCTAGGCTATTCCACTGCCTGACAACTCTATGACTGAAGAAATACTTCCTAACATCCCTTTGACTCATCTGAGTCTTCAACTTCCAATTGTGATCCCGTGTTTCTGTGTCCCACCTCTGGAACATCCTGTCTTTGTCCGCCTTGTCTATTCCGCTCAGTATTGTATATGTCGTTATCATGTCTCCCCTGACCCTCCTGTCCTCCATTGTCGTCAGGCCAATTTCCCTTAACCTTTCTTCGTAGGACAATCCCCTTAGCTCTGGGACTAGTTTTGATGCAAACCTTTGCACTTTCTCTAATTTCTTGACATGCTTGACCAGTTATGGATTCCAAGCTGGTTCTGCATAATCCAGTATGGGCCTGACGTACTCAGGTTTTGGAACGCTGTCCATAGATTTGCCAGACGCCCGTACGCTGCAGCAGTTATCTGATTGATATGCGCCTCAGGAGATGTGCTCGGTAATATACACACCAAGATCTTTTTCCTTGAGTGCGGTTTGCATTCTTTGGCCACCTAGACTATACTGTGTCTGCGGTCTTCTTTGCCCTTGCCCTGTCTTCATGACTTTGCATTTGGCAGGGTCAAATTCAAGGCGCCTTTTGCTGGACCAGGCTTGTAGCCTGTCTAGGTCTCTTTGTAGTCCTGCCTGATTCTCGACCGATTTGATTCTCCTCATTAATTTCACATCATCTGCAAACAAGGACATCTCTGAGTCTATCCCTCCCGTTTTGTCATTCACATATTCCAGAAACATTACAGGTCGCAGGACTGACCCCTGTGCAACCCCGCTTTTCACACGCGCCCAGTGTGATACCGCGTCACGTACCATGACTCGTTGTTACCTCCCTGTCAGGTATTCTCTGATCCATTGCAGTGCCTTTCCTGTTATGTGTGCCTGATCCTCTAGCTTTTGCATTAACCTCTTGTGAGGAACTGTGTCGAAGGCCTTCTTGCAGTCCAAGAAAATGCAATCTATTCACCCTTCTCTCTCTTGTCTTACTACTGTCACCTTGTCGTAAAACTCCAGTAGCTTTGTGACACAGGATTTTCCTTCCCTGAAACCGTGCTGGTTGTCGATTGTACACTTGTTTCTTTCCTTCCAGGTGTGTGTAAGTGTGTGTGTAAGTGTGTGTGTGTGTGTGCATGTGTGTGTGTGTGTGTGTGTGTGTGTGTGTGTGTGTGTGTGTGTGTGTGTGTGTGTGTGTGTGTGTGTGTGTGTGTGTGTGTGTGTGTGTGTGTGTGTGTGTGTGTGTGTGTATGTGTGTGTGTTCAAATCTGCCTTAAATAGTTTCACTCTCCGAGCCTCGTGACCCCTGTCATGCCTATTCCTAAAGTTGTGTACAGAGCCAGTGAGAGCGAGAGAGAGAGAGAGAGAGAGAGAGAGAGAGAGAGCATTGCTAAATGAGAGGTGGACACAAAAAGAAAGCTAGCAACAGGTAGGGTAGGCTCCAAAACCTGGTGGCCTCTGGTCAAGGACAGACAAGGTTATCTCTCTGATAAACTCATTCCACCTCTAAATCGACAGGATGGGACCACCTCTACTAGTAGTCAAGAGAAGGCGGACCACTTTGCCGAACACTTTGCTACCAAAATGCAAGTTCCTGATCCAGCAAGGGACCCTCATTGGCTAGCTGCAAGAACTGTGTCAAAACTGTCAGTGGTGACAATAAGGCAGGAGGAGGTGCATTTCCTTCTTAAATCACTTGACCAAGAAAAGGCTGAGTTCAAGATGTGCAGACCAGCTAGCAGCACCTCTAACTCGCATCTTTCAGCACTGCCTAGTACAGTGTAAATGGCCTTCACTGTGGGAAGAGCAAATGTAGTCCCTGTTCACAAAAAGAAGAGCAGAGCAGAAATCAGCAACTACAGACCAGTGTCACTCCTGTCAGTCACTGGTAAGATCCTTTAGACAATAATATCAAGACAAATGGCAGAGGTTTTTGACTACTACTCACTACTTTGTGATCGTCAATATGGCTTCAGGAAAGGTTACTTCGCTGCTGATCTGTTGTTGAACCTCTCCACTAAGTGGCACCAGTCACTGGATGAATTTAAAGTCAGCTGTGTGGTAGCACTGGACATGGCTGGTGCTTTCGACGGGGTGTGGCACCAGGGCCTCTTATCAAAACTTCAAGCACTGGGAATTGCAGGCTCTATGCTATGTCTCCTCAGTGATTACCTTCATGGTAGATCTCTAAGGGTAGTTCTCAATGGAATGGAATCAGCATGACATCCTATTGGGGCAATCTTTCCACAAGGAAGCGTGCTGAGACCATTGTTATGGAATGTCTACTTCAATGACCTTCTTCATCTCATCCCAGAATCCCATGCATATGCACACGAATGTACACTGACGATCAGTTATCCAAGAGAAGAAATGCCAGCTGCTCTAAGCTACATCGATCATCAGCTAAGAGCTATATCAGCTTGGGGAAATAGATGGCAAGTAACATTTCCACCTGAGAAAACGAAAACGATGATAGTCTCTAGGCACCATGATGGTAATGCTGTTGCAGTAGTAAGGATGAATGAGAGGGTGTTGGCACTTGGAGAAGAAGTTGATATTCTTGGAGTGAAATTTGACTTTAAACTGACCATGAAAAACCATGTTGTAAATCTTGCAAACAAGGCAGCCAGGAAACTTACAGCACGTCGCCGTATCTTGCATCTGCTTGACAGTAGGAGTTGCAAGATTCTGTACGAGGCACAAGTACGCTCACACCTTGAGTATGCTCCACTTTCTTGGTTTGCCTCCCCCCTCTCATCTGCGACTGCTTGACTAGGGATATGGGTGGCCTTACTGTTATGTACAAGGCCAATATTGTCAAAGTACCACATTTGGATCCACTTCGAGGACAGCGTGAAACAAGTTTTTATGTCACAAAACGGGCAAAAGCAGCAACTTCACTCCGGCTGTACCCTTCTCCAGAACATCACTCCATCTGAGATCATATATACCCAGGATGACTCGAGTATGGAACACATTCGTACAGCATAATGATGTCAACGAGATAACGTCAGTTGATCAAATGAAAATGCTGGCCCACAGATTGCTCCAACTTCATCCTGTTCCCTACTTGTATGTCTCATAACAAAAATGCTTTCAAATGAGCTGATGTAGGTAACAGCTCTTAGCTTGCCAATAAAGTTAGGAATCCTTAACCTGTAAATAGCTGTCAATAAAGCTAGGGATCCTTAACCTTGTCAAACCCTGTGTAAAAAAAAAAAAAAAAAAAAAAAAAAAAAAAAAAAAAAAAAAAAAAAAAAAAAAAAAGAGAGAGAGAGAGAGAGAGAGAGAGAGAGAGAGAGAGAGAGAGAGAGAGAGAGAGAGAGATTGTTAAAGTCTGTATAAGACATGCACGGTTTGTCTGGGACATAAACGAATTCATGGGAAAAATAAATGAGGTTTGAAACAGTCAGTGTGCGACATGAAAGGACTGCGTGTGACATGAGAAATCTGTGTGTGACATGATAGGTCTGTATGTGACATAACTGGTATGTTTGTGACGTAACTGGTCTGTGTGTGACATGACTGGTTTGTGTGTGACATAATAGGTCTGTGTGTAACATGACAGGCCTGTGAGTGACATAACTGGTCTGTGTGTGACATGACAGATCTGTGTGTGACATGACAGGTCTGTGTGTGACATGACACGCCTGAGTGTGGCATAACTGGTCTGTGTGTGATATAACAGGTCTATGTGGAACACAACAGGTCTGAGTGTGACATAGCAGGTCTGAGTGGAACATAACAGGTGTGTGTGGAACATAACAGGTCTGTGTGTGACATGATAGGTCTGTGTGAGACTTAACAGGTATGTGTGGAACATAACAGGTCTGTGTGTGACATGATAGGTCTGTGTGAGACTTAACAGGTCTGTGTGTGACATAACTGGTCTGTGTGTAACATGATAGGTCTGTGTGTGAAATAACTGGTCTGTGTGTGACATGACAGGTATGAATGGGACATAGCAGGTCTGTGTGTGATATGACAGGTATGTATGGGACATAACAGGTCTGTGAGTGACATGATAGGTCTGTGTGTGACATAACAGGTCTGTGTGTGACATAACAGGTCTGTGTGTGACATAACTGGTCTGTTTGTGACAAGTCAGGTCTGTATGTGACATAACCGGTCTGTGTGTGACATGACAGGTATGTATGGGACATAACAGGTCTGTGTGTGACATGGCAGGTCTGTGTGTGGCATAACAGGTCTGTGTGTAACATGACAGGTCTGTGTGTGACATGACACGTCTGTTTGTGACATAACTGGTCTCTGTGTGACATAACAGGTCTCTGCGGAACATAACAAGTCTGTGTGGAACATAATAGGCATGTGTGGAACATAACAGGTCTGTGTGTGACATGATAGGTCTGAGTGTGACATAACAGGTCTGTGTGTGACATAATTGGTCGGTGTATGACATGAGAGGTCTGTGTGTGACATAACAGGTTTGTGTGTGACATGCCAGGTTTGTGTGTGACATAACAGGTGTGTGTGTGATATGACAGGTCTGTATGTGACATAACTAGCCTGTGTGTGACATAACTGGTCTGTGTTTGCCATGACAGGTCTGCATGGGACATAACAGGTGTGTGTGTGACATGACAGTTCTGTGTGTGACATGTCTGGTCTGTGTGTGATATAACTGTTATGTGTGTAACATGACAGGTCTGTGTGTGACAAGTCACGTCTCTGTGTGACATAACTGGCCTGTATGTGACATCACAGGTCTATGTGGAACATAACAGGTAGGAGTGTGACATAACAGGTGACATAACATATCTGTGTGGAACACAACAGGTCTGTGTGTGAGATGATAGGTCTGTGTGTGACATAACAGGTCTGTGTGTGGCATAGTTGGTCTGTGTGTGACATGATGACATGAGAGGTTTGTGTGTGACATAACAGGTCTGTGTGTGACCTGACAGGTATGTGTGTGACATAACAGGTCTGTGTGTGACATGACAGGTCTGTATGTGACATAACTGGACTGTGTGTGACTTAACTGGTCTGTGTGTGACATGACAGGTCTGTATGGGACATAACAGACCTGTGTGTAACATGATTGGTCTGTGTGTGACATAACTGGACTGTGTGTCACATGACTGGTCTGTGTGTGACACAGCAGGTCTGCGTGTAACAAGACAGGTCTGTGTGTGATATAACTGGTCTGTGTGTGGCATGACAGGTCTGTGTGTGACATGAAAGGTCTGTGTGTGACATGTCCAGTCTGTGTGTGACACAACTGGTCTGTGTGTGACATGACAGGTCTGTGTGTGACCTAACAGGTCTGCGTGTGATATGACAGGTCTGTGTGTGACATGACAGGTCTGTGTGTGACATAACTAGTCTGTGTGTGACATAACAGGTCTGTGTGGAACTTAACAAGTATGAGTGTGACGTAACGGGTCTGAGGGGAACATAACAGGTCTGCTAGGAACATATCAGGTCTATGTGTGACATGACAGGTCTGTGTGTGACATAGTTGGTCTGTGTGTGACATGAGAGATCTGTGTGTGACATGACAGGTCTGCGTGTGACATGACAGGTCTGTATGTGACATAACTGGCCTGTGTGTAACATAACTGGTCTGTGTGTGAAATGTCAGGTCTGTATGGGACATAACAGGTCTGTGTGTGGCATAACAGGTCTGTGAGTGACATAACTGTCTGTGTGTGACATAACTGGTCTGTGTGTGACGTGACTCGTCTGTGCGTGCCATGACAGGTCTGTGTGTAACGTGGCAGGTTGTGTATGACATAACTGGTCTGTGTGTGACATGGCAGATCTGTGTGTGACATGACAGGTCTACGTGTAACATGTCTCGTCTGTGTGTGACATAACTGGTCTTTGCGTTACATGACAGATTTGTGTGTGACATAACAGGTCTGTGTGGAACATAACTGGTCTGAGTGTGACATAACAGGTCTAAGAGGAGCATAACAGGTCTGTGTTGAGCATAAGAGGTATGTGCGGAACATAACAGGTCGTTGTGTGACATGACAGGTCTGTGTGTGACATTTTACGTCTGTGTGTGACATAGGTGGTCTGTGAGTGACATGAGAGGTCTGTGTGTGACATAACAGGTCTGTGTGTGACATGCCTGATCTGTGTGTGACATAACTGGTCTGTGTGTGACATAACTGGTCTGTGTAAGACATGACAGGTCTGTGTGAGACATAGCAGGTCCGCGTGTAACATGACAGGTCTGTGTGTGACATAACTGGTCTGTGTGTGGCATGACAGGTCTGTGTGATATGACAGGTCTGTGTGTGACATGTCTGCTCTGTGTGTAACACAAGTGGTCCGTGTGTGACATAACAGGTCTGTGTAAGACATGACAGGACTGTGTGAAACATTGCAGGTCCGTGTGTAACATGACAGGTCTGTGTGTGACATGACAGGTCTGTGTGTGACATGTCTGGTCTGTGTGTAACACAACTGGTCTGTGTGTGACATAACTGGTCTGTGTGTGACATAGCAGGTCTGTGTAAAACTTAACAGGTATGAGTGTGACATAACGGGTCTGAGGGGAACATACCAGGTCTGTGAAGAACATAACAGGTCTGTGTGTGACATGACAGGTCTGTGTGTGACATAGTTGGTCTGTGTGGGACATGAGAGATCTGTGTGTGACATAACACGACTCTGTGTGACATGACAGGTCTGCGTGTGACATGACACGTCTGTATGTGACATATCTGGCCTGTGTGTAACATAACTGGTCTGTGTGTGACATGACAATTCTGTGTGTAACATGACAGGTCTGTGTGTAACATAACTGGTCTGTGTGTGACATAACAGGTCTGTGTGGAACTTAACAGGTATGAGCGTGATATAACGGGTCTGAGGGGAACATAACAGGTCTGTGAAGAACATAACAGGTCTGTGTGTGTCATGACAGGTCTGTGTGTGACATAACTGGCCTGTGTGTAACATAACTGGCCTGTGTGCGACATGTTAGATCTGTTTGGGACATAACAGGTCTGTGTGTGACATAACAGGTCTGTGAGTGACATAACTGTCTGTGAGTGACATGACAGATCTGTGTGTGACATGACAGGTCTGTGTGTGACATGACAGGTCTGTGTGTGTCATGACAAGTGTTTGTGTGACATGACAGGTCTCTGTGTGACATGTCTCGTCTGTGTGTGACATAACAGGTCTGTGAGTGACATGACTGGTCTGTGTGTGACATAACAGGTTTGTGTGGAACATAACAGGTCTGAGTGTGACATAACAGGTCTGAGAGGAACACAAGAGGTCTGTGTTGAGCATAACAGGTATATGCGGAACATAACAGGTCGTTGTGTGACATGACAGGTCTGTGTGTGACATTTTACGTCTGTGTGTGACATAGGTGGTCTGTGAGTTACATGAGAGGTCTGTGTGTGTCATAACAGGTCTGTGTGTGACATGCCTGTTCTGTGTGTGACATAACAGGTCTGTGTGTGACATGACAGGTCTGTGTGTGACATAACAGGTCTGTGTAAGACATGACAGGTCTCTGTGAGACATGACAGGTCTGTGTGTGACATAACTGATCTGTGTGTGACATAACAGGTCTGTGTGGAACATAACAGGTCTGAGTGTGACATAACAGGTGTGAGAGGAGCACAACAGGTCTGTGTGGAACATAACAGGTACGTGCGGAACATAACAGGTCGTTGTGTGACATGACAGGTCTGTGTGTGACATATCAGGTCTGTGTGTGACATAGGTGGTCTGTGTGTGACATAACTGGTCTGTGTGTGACATGACTGGTCTGTGTGTGACATAACTGGTCTGCGTGTGACATGGCAGATCTGCGTGTGACATGACTGGTCTGTGTGTGTCATAGCAGGTCTGTGTGTGACATGAGTGGTCTGTGTGTGACATGACAGGTCTGTGTGTGACATGGCATGTCTCTGTGTGACGTAACAGGTCTGTGAGTGACATAACAGTTCTGCGTGTGACCTGACAGGTTTGTGTGTGACATGGCAGGTCTGTGTGTGACATGAGAGGTCTGTGAGTAACATAACAGGTCTGTGTGTGACATATCTGATCTGTGTGTGACATGACAGGCCTGTGTGTGACTTAACAGGTCTGCCTGTGACATGACAAGTTTGTGTGTGACATGACAGGTCTGTGTGTGACGTGACAGGTCTGTGTGTGACACATAGGTCTGTGTGTGACATGACAGGTTTGTGTGTGACATGACAGGTCTGTGTGTAGCATAACAGGTCACTGTGTGACACGACATATCTGATCTGTGTGTGACATGGCAGGTCTGTGTGTGACATAACAGGTCATTGTGTCACATAACAGGTCTGTGCGTGACATAACTGTTGTGTGTGTGACATAACAGGTCTGTGTTTGACATGACAGGTCTGTGTATGACATATCTGGTCTGTGTGTGACATGACGGGTCTGTGTGTGACATAACAGGTCTGCGTGTGACATGATAGGTCTGTGTGTGACATATCTGATCTGTGTATGACATAACAGGTCTGTGTGTGAAATAACAAGTCCGTGTGTTACATAACAGGTCTGTGTGTGACATAACATTTGTGCGTGTGACATAATAGGTCTGTGTGTAATATAACAGGTCTTTGTGATATGACAGGTCTGTGTGGAACATAAGAGGTCTCTGTGGAACATTACAAGTCTTTGTGAAGCATAACAGGTCAGTGTGGAACATATCAGTTCTGTGTGGAATATAACAGGTCTCTCTGTGACACAACAGGTCTGTGTAAAACATAATGGGTCTGTGTGTGACGCAACAGGTCTGTGTGGAACATATGATGTTTGTGTGGAACATATCAGGTCTGTGTGGAACATATCAGGTCTGTGTGGAACATATCAGGTCTGTGTGGAACATATCAGGTCAGTGTGGAACATATCAGGTCTGTGTGGAACATATCAGGTCTGTGTGGAACATATCAGGTCAGTGTGGAACATATCAGGTCTGTGTGGAACATATCAGGTCAGTGTGGAACATATCAGGTCTGTGTAGAACATAACAGTTCTCTGTGGAACATAACAGGTCTGTGTGGAACATATCAGGTCTGTGTGGAACGTAACAGTTCTGTTTGATTCAACAGGACTGTGTGTGACACAACAGGAATGTGTGACACAACAAGTCTGTGTATGACACAACAGGAATGTGTGACACAACAAGTCTGCGGGCGACACAACAGAACTGTGTGTGACACAATAGAACTGTGCGTGACACAACAGTACTGTGTGTGACACAACACTATGTGTGTGACACAACATGACTCTGTGTAACACAACAGTACTGTGTGTGACACAACAGTACTGTGTGTGACACAACAAGACTGTGTGTGACACAACAGGCATGTGTGTGACACAACAAGTCTGTGTGTGACACAACAGAACTGTGTGTGACACAATAGAACTGTGCGTGGCACAACAGTACTGTGTGTGACACAACAGTACTGTGTGTGACACATCAGGACTGTATGTGACACAATAGAACTGTGCGTGACACAACAGTACTGTGTGTGACACAACAGGACTGTGTGTAACACAAGAGTACTGTGTGTGACACAACAGTACTGTGTGTGACACAACAGGACTGCATGTGACACAACAGTACTGTGTGTGACACAACAGTACTGTGTCTGACACAACAGGACTGTGTGTGACACAATAGAACTGTGCGTGACACAACAGTACTGTGTGTGACACAACAGTAAAGTATGTGACACAACAGGACTGTGCGTGACACAACAGTACTGTGTGTGACACAACAGTAAAGTGTGTGACACAACAGGACTGTGTGTGACACAACAGGACTGTTGAACCTGCTCTGAAAATATGAACGACATCAATTATGTTATAAACAGTAAAGCGCCCCTGAGAATCATAGTGTTTAATTAGGTCGTATATATATACCTGTAAAACAACGGAAACATTCACGTAGCAGTTACTGTCAGTGAAACAACGGCAGCAATCACACAACAGTTACTGTTAATGAAGCAACACCAGTGATCATGTCATTTCATATGAGATTGAATTAATTTTAGATGCATATTATAGTAGTAATTCTTTTAATTTGTTGTAATTTATCTCACACTCTGTTCCCCCTCGATAATTTTTTGTTATTATTGGAACAACGGCAACAGATACTGATGAAACAATAGTGTCACTTATGGTTGATGACACCCACAGCAGTCTTCCCCAGGATGACAATAAACAACAGTCTTCCCCAGGATGACAATAAACAACAGTCTTCCCCAGGATGACAATAAACAACAGTCTTCCCCAGGATGACAATAAACAACAGTCTTCCCCAGGATGACAATAAACAACAGTCTTCCCCAGGATGACAATAAACAACAGTCTTAGCCAGGATGACAATAAACAACAGTCTTCCCCAGGATGACAATAAACAACAGTCTTCCCCAGGATGACAATAAACAACAGTCTTCCCCAGGATGACAATAAACAACAGTCTTCCCCAGGACGACAATAAACAACAGTCTTCCCCAGGATGACAATAAACAACAGTCTTCCCCAGGATGACAATAAACAACAGTCTTCCCCAGGATGACAATAAACAACAGTCTTCCCCAGGATGACAATAAACAACAGTCTTCCCCAGGATGACAATAAACAACAGTCTTCCCCAGAATGACAATAAACAACAGTCTTTCCCAGGATGACAATAAACAACAGTCTTCCAAAGGATGACAATAAACAACAGTCTTCCCCAGGATGACAATAAACAACAGTCTTCCCCAGGATGACAATAAACAACAGTCTTCCCCAGGATGACAATAAACAACAGTCTTCTCCAGGATGACAATAAACAACAGTCTTCCCCAGGATGACAATAAACAACAGTCTTCCCCAGGACGACAATAAAGAACAGTCTTCCCCAGGATGACAATAAACAACAGTCTTCCCCAGGATGACAATAAACAACAGTCTTCCCCAGGATGACAATAAACAACAGTCTTCCCCAGGATGACAATAAACAACAGTCTTCCCCAGGATGACAATAAACAACAGTCTTCCCCAGGATGACAATAAACAACAGTCTTCCCCAGAATGACAATAAACAACAGTCTTTCCCAGGATGACAATAAACAACAGTCTTCCCCAGGATGACAATAAACAACAGTCTTCCCCAGGATGACAATAAACAACAGTCTTCCCCAGGATGACAATAAACAACAGTCTTCCCCAGGATGACAATAAACAACAGTCTTCTCCAGGATGACAATAAACAACAGTCTTCCCCAGGATGACAATAAACAACAGTCTTCCCCAGGACGACAATAAAGAACAGTCTTCCCCAGGATGACAATAAACAACAGTCTTCCCCAGGATGACAATAAACAACAGTCTTCCCCAGGATGACAATAAACAACAGTCTTCCCCAGGATGACAATAAACAACAGTCTTCCCCAGGATGACAATAAACAACAGTCTTCCCCAGGATGACAATAAACAACAGTCTTCCCCAGGATGACAATAAACAACAGTCTTCCCCAGGATGACAATAAACAACAGTCTTCCCCAGGATGACAATAAACAACAGTCTTCCCCAGGATGACAATAAACAACAGTCTTCCCCAGGATGACAATAAACAACAGTCTTCCCCAGGATGACAATAAACAACAGTCTTCCCCAGGATGACAATAAACAACAGTCTTCCCCAGGATGACAATAAACAACAGTCTTCCCCAGGATGACAATAAACAACAGTCTTCCCCAGGATGACAATAAACAACAGTCTTCCCCAGGATGACAATAAACAACAGTCTTCCCCAGGATGACAATAAACAACAGTCTTCCCCAGGATGACAATAAACAACAGTCTTCCCCAGGATGACAATAAACAACAGTCTTCCCCAGGATGACTCACACAACATTCTATTCAAGATTGTATTCTATTCAAGATTGATGGACTGACCACATCGACTCAAGGTTGAGGGACTGATTACCTCATTCTAATCCTGTTCTTCAAGATTCTCCTTTGTATGGACTGATGAAGCCACTGTGTGGCGAAGCGTTTCCTCAATAAAGATACCCAAGAGTTGCACATGTGTCTAATTTATCAACATGATTTGAATAGACTGATGCAATGGTCAGGGAAATGGCAGTGTAGTATAGACAAATGCGAAGTTCTATATGTTGGACAGGAAAATAACCATGCCACAAACAACTAAATAATGTAGATCTTAATATTACAGACTGCGAAAAGGATTTAGTTCTGGTTAGTAGTAATCTGAAACCAAGACAACAGTGCATAAGTGTTCGCAATAAAGCTAACAATCTTTGGCTTCACAACAAGAAGTATATAACAGAAGTCCTCAGGCTGTTCTTTAACTATATATCTTTGGTTAGGCCTCATTTGGATTATGCTGCGCAGTTCTGGTCACCGTATTACAGAATGGATATAAATGCTCTGGAAAACGTGCAAAGTAGGATGACAAAGTTGATCTCATATCAGAAATCTTCCCAATGAGGACAGACTGAAGGCCCTGAATCTATACTCTCTAGAAAGGCGTAGAATTATGGGGATATGATTGAGGTGTATAAGTGGAAAACAGGAATTAATAAAGGGGATGTAAATAGCGTGCTAAAAATACCTAACATAGACAGGGCTCGCAGCAATGGTTTTAATTCGAAAAATTCAGATTCAGTGAGGATATAGGAAAGCTAAAACGTTGTGTAGTTTTAAAAATAGGTTGGATAAATACACGAGTGGGTGTGGGTGTGGGTGTCGGTGTGTGAGTTGGTCCTGACTAGCTTGTGCTACTAGGTCGGATGCCCTGCTCCTCCCTTAAGTGAATGTGACTGACCTGACTAGGCAAAGGCATTGGCTTAGGCCGGTGGGAGAATTGGACCTGCCTCGCATGGGCCAGTAGGCCTGCCGCAGTGTTCCTTCTTTCTTATGTTCTTATGTTCTAACAATCTTCCCCAGGGTGACGCCAACAACAGTCTTCCCCAGGATGACACGAACAACAGTTTTACCCAGGATGACACCAACAACAGTCTTCCCCAGGATGACACCAACAACAGTCTTCCCCAGGATGACAACCTCAACAGTCTTCCCCAGGATGACACCAACAACAGTCTTCCCCAGGATGACACCAACAACAGTCTTAACCAGGATGACACCAACAACAGTCTTCCCCAGGATGACACCAACAACAGTCTTCCCGAGGATGACACCAACAACAGCCTTCCAAAGGATGACACCAACAACAGTCTTCCCCAGGACGACACAAACAACAGTCTTCCCCAGGATGTCACCAACAACAGTCTTCCCCAGGATGACACCAACAACAGTCTTCACCAGGATGACACCAACGACAGTCTTCCCCAGGAGGTCACCAACAACAGTTTTCCCCAGGATGACACCCACAACAGTCTTCCTCAGGATTACACTAACAACAGTCTTCCTCAGGATGACACCAACAACAGTATTCCTCGCGATGACACTAACAACAGTCTTCCTCAGGATGACACCAACAAAAGTTTTCCTCAGGATGACAATAAACAAGTCTTCCCCAGGATGACACCGACAACAGTCTTCCTCAGGACGTCACCAACAACAGTCTTCCTCAGGATGACACTAACAACAGTTTTATTCAGGATGTGACCAAATACAGTCCTCCTCAGGATGACACCAACAACAGTCTTCATCGGGATGACACCAACAACAGTCTTCCCCAGGATGACACCCACAACAGTCTTCACCAGGATGACACCAACAACAGTCTTCCCCAGGATGACACTCACAACAGTCTTCCCCAGGAGGACACCAACATCAGTCTTACCCAGGATGGCACCCACAACACTCTTTCTCACGATGGCACCCAAACCGTCTTCCCCTGGATGACACCCACAACAGTCTTCCCAAGGATGACACCAACAAGTCTTCCCCAGGATGACACCCACAACAGTCTTCCTCAGGATGACACTAACGACAGTCTTCCACAGGATGACACCAACAACAGCCTTCCCCAGGATGACACCCACAACAGTCTTTCTCAGGATGACACCCACAACAGTCTTCCCCAGGATGACACCCACAACAGTCTTCCAAAGGATGTCACCAACAACAGACTTCCTCAGGATGGCAACCACAACAGTCCTACCCATTATGACACCAACAACAGTCTTTCCCAGGATGACACCAACAACAGTCTCTCTCAGGTTGACAACCACAACAGTCTTCCCCAGGATGACACCAAAAACCGTCTTTCCCAGGAGGTCACCAACAACAGTCTTCCCCAGAATGACAACAACAAGCCTTCCCCAGGATGACACCAATTACAGTCTTCCCCAGGATGACACCCATTACAGTCTTCCCCAGGAGGACACCAACAACAATCTTCTCCAGGATGGCACCCACAACAGTCTTCCCCAGGATGACACCAACAACAGTCTTCCCCAGGATGACACCCACAACAGTCTTCCCCAGGATGACAACCACAACAGTCTTCCCAAGGATGACACCAACAAGTCTTCCCCAGGATGACACCCATTACAGTCTTCCCCAGGACGACACACATTACAGTCTTCCCCAGGATGACATCCGCAACAGTCTTCCCCAGGATGACACCAACAACAGTCTTCACCAGGATGACACCTACAACAGTCTTCCCCAGGATGACAACCACAACAGACTTCCCAAGGATGACACCAGCAAGTCTTCCCCAGGATGACACCCATTACAGTCTTCCCCAGGATGATACACATTACAGTCTTACCCAGGATGACATCCACAACAGTCTTCCCCAGGATGACACCAACAACAGTCTTCCCCAGGATGACACCCCCAGCAGTCTTCCCAAGGATGACACCAACAAGTCTTCCCCAGGATGACACCCATTACAGTCTTCCCCAGGACGACAAATATTTCAGTCTTCCCCAGGATGACATCCAAAACAGTCTTCCCCATAATGACACCAACAACAGTCTTCACCAGGATGACACCCACAACAGTCTTCCCCAGGATGACACC